>NW_026600493.1:215405-226725 GCF_029448725.1 Salvelinus fontinalis
CCTGGCATGTAATGGAAAGAGCAGGTGTTCTTAATGTTTTGTACAGTCAATGTATAAGGGTCTGTATGTGTCAGGGTTGGGGTCCACTTAAATTGAAGCCAGTCAATTCAGGAAGTTATTTCAATCTAACATTCAGAAATGTAAAACCCTTTGAAATATATATCTTTCTAGTTTTTCATTTATTGAAAAAGTCATTGAAAATAAATGCCCTTTATTCAATTATTTATTTGGAATTTCAGTTTACTTCCTGAATTTCAGATTACAGTACTTCCCTGGTGTATGTGGTTGGGGGGACTGTAGTCTGTCTGTCTGTCTGTCTGTCTGTCTGTCTGTCTGTCTGTCTGTCTGTCTGTGTGCGTGCATACTGTTTGTATGTGAATGAGTACTTCTTTGAAATCTCAATTAACCCCTGTATTCTTATACTAGCCTTATAACAGTCCTTGTAACAGTCTTATACCAGTCTTATAACACCTACCGTTCATGCCGTTGTACATGCTTCTGTGATGCGGTGACAGCTCTTCAGCGGTGGCCGGTCTCTTCTGTACCTCTCTCCCAGGGCTGCCGAACTTCATGTGGTCTGGACTCCCACTATACTGGTGCCTGTGAGTCTCTGGACTGCCCCCGGCCGACATCACACAGCCCTTCTCATGGTGCTGGTGCTCTGGCGTCCCCAACCCTAGATGTGCCTGTCTGGGCTCGGGGCTTCCACAGCAGCTACCACCCCCGATACTCCCCCTGTGGTGCCTCTGGTAGAGCTCCCCGGCACTGCCGCCCTGACCCGACCCCAGGAGGTGCTGCTGTTTCTGGGAGAGAAGCAGGTCGGAGCCGTGGAGGTGGTGATGCTTGGTGGATGGGTGCTGGGACTCGGGGCTCCGGCGGCCCACGTTGCGGCCGTACTTCTCGGGGCTGAGCCCCCGCATGGAACGGCCACTATGCGTGTGGTCGGGCACAGAGATGGAGCCACAGCGGGGCCGGCAGATCTGGGGCATGGCGTACGGATACTCCAGGCTGGTGCTACGGTGCCTGCCCTGGGGGTGAGGAGGTTCAGGGCTGGAGGGGATCTCACGTTCTCCACTCATACTGCCAGCCCGGGGCTTTTGGAGATGCTCCGGGCTCCCAGTTCCACCGCCCCCGAGGCTACCGGCGTGTGTAGCCAGGTGGAGCAGCTTGTGGTGGGGGTGATCGGAGCTGTCGGCGCTCCCCGCGCTAGACGTACTACTCCCATCCCCCACGTCCCTCATCAACAACCCTGTCCCAGGGACCAGCAACAAACTACTCTGGCTATCGATAGAATTCCTACACCCTCCTGCCACCCCCACCACACAACCTCCCCCCCCTCCTCCTCCTCCACCAACCCCCACCCCTCCACCACCTCCTCCTTTCTCCTCGTCGAGTAACAAACAGAGTTCTTTGAGATCCAGGTTCTCCCGGACCACCTCGTCCTGCCGCACTTCCAGCTCCTTGAGCTTCTGAAGGTATAACGTCACCTCTTTCCTCATGATGGAGGCACTGTAGCGCCCCAGTCGCTGCCACTCCCTGGACACCCGCTTGCCCTTCTGACGGTCGTCATCCAGGAAGCAACACAGGTCCCTCAGCTCCCGGTTGTCCTCCTGTAGTTTCTGGTTGATGTCCTGAGGAGAGGAGAGGGGATGAGAGGAGAGGGGATGAGAGGAGAGGGGAGGAGTGGAGAAAGAGAGGTGAGAAGTGTTCCTTAGTGCTATTTTATTCATTCACTCTTATCTAGGTCCTACTGAGGTAGAAATCTCTTATCCGAGGGAACCTCGCTTTAATATCATGTCAATCAAAGACAGAGTCAAATAGAAATGAAATCCAGCTGCTCATAAACCTCTGCATTACATAAATATGGATGTGAAAATGTTGGATTTAAGAGTGGTAGAGGGCAAATAGTCCGTGAGTGAGCTGAGAGAGGGAGCCAGGGAGGGAGGGCAAGCAAAGCACCAGGCCAGAACATACCTCTCTCTCTCTCATTTGCAACATGATGGCATCTTTGTCCAAAGTTCTCCACCTCCCCTAATTATCCATAATAACATACTCCTCAGACCCTCCAGCACGTGTACTTTAATTAGGTACCATGGTGCTTCGGGCTGGGCTTTTGGGTCTGCTCTCTGAAGCAGCCAAGGATCCTTCCTCCATCCCCACGTGCTTTATCTCAGTCGCTCCTATCTCGTTTTAATGAAGCTCCGAGTATTGGAAGAGGATGTTAAATCAAGTCTATGTAGCTTGGAGAAATAATAAGATTATGCCAGGATTATTATTGCTAGTTACACTGCACCAAATAAGATTTGGGAGAGAGAAGTCATATATTTGAGGAGTTTAATGAGTATTCTGGGTTCAATAGGGGCGGCAGCGTAGCCTAGTGGTTAGTGTTGGACTAGTAATCGAAAGGTTGCAAGATCAAATCCCCGAGCTGACAAGGTACATATCTGTCGTTCTGCCCCGGAACAAGGCAGTAAACCCACTGTTCCTACGCCGTCATTGAAAATAAGAATTTGTTCTTAACTGACTTGCCTAGTAAAATAAAGGTAAAATACAAACAACTAGGTTTACTCCTGTAGCCTAGTAGAGTTTGTTGATGATATTCCAAGCGCAAGCACCAAGGTTGAGCCACAGGCCTACACACCAAAGCTTTTGCAAAGGAGATGAAGACTAAAGACAACAGGTGAGTGAGCGAGAAAGAGAGAAGAATGATGATGCTTGACATTTAGCCCAGATGCCCTCTCACTATGCTGTCTGATGGAAGATGATGGATGCACACACACACAAGTAGGCACATGCACGCTCACAGATACATGCACAGGGAGAGGGAGAGAGATCTTGTAAAATGAAATGAACTTATATACATCCTGCCTCCATTTCATCATGTGGACAGCGGCGCCCTTTAAAGAACGCGCAAACTCAACCCCGGAACACTCTCTCATGCTGTGCGCGCCCAGGTGCGCCAGTTCCTCCTCCCCGACGTTAACTATGATCTCATCTTTTTAGAAAGGCCGTGCGCGCCCATTCCTCACCTTCAGCCCTCTTATCTCGTTCAAGTGCAGCTGGAGGCTGCGATTGACCTCGCGGATCAGATTGCTGTGGTCCAGTATCACGCTCATTTTATCGGCTTCAGACCGCCGGAGCCGCCGCACCAAATCCTCTTTGGTCCACTTGAGAAGGTCCTCGTCCTGTATATTTGAGATGTCCTCCGCTGGACTTTCACTCTTTGTTATGGACAGCGAAAGCTGTGGCTGACTAGCTTTTTCCATCCCTACGGTTCCGTTGTCGGTAATACCGGCGACAACAGGCTTGAAATACAACTCAGAGGGCACTGAGTGTCAACCTCCGCTCGCATCAGCCGCACAAGTCAAACTGATCCGGAATTACCGTTCGAAATCAAATCGCATAGTTGCCTGACCTCTCTCTGTGCTCCGAACACTTCAGCCCCCAAATGCAACAGCTGAGGACGCCGCCGACTCCCTCGTCCAACAGTGAAATATAGCCCTAGAAAAGGCTACGTGCAGCTATCTCACATCCCGAAACCCCGACATGGACTATTTTTTAGTTCATGCAAGTTTGCACCTGAATGCATCTACATTTAGTCTCTTCCGTCCTGAAGTGGAGAGAGCTTCGGCGGGTAGCGGGTTGCTGATGCGCATCTCCCGCCTCTTGTAGCTGTACAGTCCAATACATAAGGGAGGAGGAACCGCTGTAGCATCGCCAGGCAAGTGCACTGCGCGTGAATAGAGGGAGAGAGCGTGACTGCAGTGACTAGCAGAACCTCCTCTCTCTCTCTCTCTCTCTCTCTCCATCCAAGTGTCTCCATCAAATGATGCGGGTGTGATGGGTATGCTTTGGTACCCAGCGCCATCTACAGATCAAACGCCATGGGCTACAGCATTTCGTCATCTTTGTTATAGGCCTACAATAAATTCAGGACTTCATTTCCCATGATCCTCGTGTGCGTGCTTGTATCCTACGTCATGGACACGAGGGCCAGAATATGTAGTAACACGTCATTCTACTGAAGTAGAGGGACACCGGCCGGGAGTTGTCCCCACAGATTCTTCGCTCTCTCATTCTGTTTGCGCATCGGTATTTATCACCTAAATGCTGATCCGATTTATTACAGTCTAATATTTATTTACCTTCGTCTGGATTTCCAACCGGATCTGTATAAAAGGTATGGTTCTCCGTCTGATCTGCCTGCATCAATTTGATGAAAAGTGTCTAGCTAGGCCATTCTGTTTGCGTTTCCTTGATTCGTCCAGGAAAAAAGCCGACTAAAAACTGGGTTAGTCCGTTAGCAAGGCTAGCCTAGTTAACATCTGTATCGTTAATTTAACTTGTATGATCGTGTTTTATATCAAGTTATCATGCATGATATGTCGATGGCAGTTTGACTTTAGGAACACTCCCGGAATTTGATAAAATGCTAACTGAAGTTAGCTAACGTTACCTAAGATTTCAATGTTTCTAGCCAACGGTAACTAGAACCTGTCGCTAACTAGCTTGTTGCTGCTACTAGCATCCGCCTCCTTTCGGGAAGGCATCTCTACCAGGGACGAGATGTTAAAATGTGATTTGTGATACCTGTCTAACCATTTAACTGCTACAACATGCTTGTAGGTAAATGTTGCCAAGATGATCATCATTTGGTTCCTAGTAATGGCCAGTAATAGCTAAGATATGCCAGTATATAGCATAGCTAGAAGAGACCGTTTTTAGTCTGTCCATGTAAGCACTCAGTTATGTAATCAATGGATCGATGCTACTTCGAGTTAAGGGTCCTGTAGGCCAGCTGTCAATCACCTGGTAGAGTTGTTTGATTGCAGAGGGTTCCCCTGAATGAGAGTGGAGAGGTGCGTGTTGGCGGTCATTTTTGTTCATATCTGAATTAGATAGCTGAAGTGAACTATGGTTTGGAACAGACAGTTCTGTCTTGATAAGTGTGTCAGAAGACCATCAAGTGGTGGTCTGTTCTGTAACATTACATGGAATTACATGACATTACATTACAAGGAAACGTTCCATAACATTCCATAACTAGGGCCCTGTGTTTTGTGCAATCATGTGACATGCCTGTATTTTTACCAAATTGCAGCTTTAATGCTTTTCCATTGAACTCAAAATGTCCCCTTTTCTTTTCATGTGAGATGTTCCAATGCCATCATCAGACAATTTTATGAAATTTTTTGTGTATTTCTCATTTCTAGATAAGATCAGATATAAAATGTACATGTCACATGATTGTGCAAAACGCAGCATGTGTCTGGACTTCCAAAGCTATAGAAATCTAAGACATCTGTTTACTGCCGTTCATACCTACCGAGGCACGTAAGCCCAAGTCTCACTCGTCCCTGAAATGTTACGTAGCTGAAATAGTTGTGACCAACATTTACGTAGGATTCCAAATTAGCCCCGAGACTCTTTAAGTATCAAAACATGCCAAACAGGTTTTGATGACGAACATCATCGTCATCCATATTCCACATAGGCCTCCGCCTATGAATTTGGAACAAAGCCATGGAAAGAGTGAAAAGTGAGAGTAGCTCACACCGAACTCCAGACTCAAACAGCTCTCGGAGAAGCTAAGACAGACTACCTGCCCTTAGCTAGAGCTAGTTTAGCTATCGGACTACCTTCTCTCCGTATTTATTTATTTATTTATTTAACCTTTATTTAACCAGACGAGTTTATTAAGAATCTCTTCACTTTCTTTCCCATTGAAGTTGCCATGGCGACGTACCAGGAGTTTATCCAACAGAATGAGGATCGGGACGGCGTGCGTTTTAGCTGGAACCTGTGGCCCTCGAGCAGGCTGGAAGCTACCCGGCTGGTAGTGCCTGTCTCCTGCCTCTTCACCCCACTCAAGGAGAGGCCAGACCTGCCACCGGTGCAGTACGAACCGGTCCTCTGTAGCAGGGCCAACTGCAAGGCCGTACTAAACCCGCTATGGTGAGTATTTGAGTAGTGGCGGGGAATGTTGTTGTTTTAGGCTGAGTGAGTGTTTTTAATGGTTACTTGTTGACGTTTTTACAAGCACTTAGCTGAAAGCTAAGCTATGTCCAACGTCTTACATGGCGTCTCTTTGTTTTCATCTAAGCATTTTATTCTTCTGAGAACTTACGTCTCGGGTGAAGGGAAGAGTAGGAGAAGAAAGGGATCACCAACTAAGTATTGAATATCTTTAGGAACGCTTAGGTGTAGCCTAATCACTCAGGGACAGGTGTGGTGGATCAACCCTATCCACACCTTAACAATCCAATGTACATCCGCTCTAGAAGCGCTAACAGCCTCAGGCTAGGTGACAGGTCTGTTTGACTGCTGCTGTACACTGTATCCAAGTAGCTCTGTCTTTTCCCCCCTTTTGTAGCCAAGTTGACTACAGAGCCAAAATATGGGCGTGCAACTTCTGCTTCCAAAGAAACCCAGTGAGTACACCACAATGGACTAACCTGAGCTGTAGGACCAAACACCATTCCACCATAGAGTACCGGGTGCATAATGTACCATTTAGACCTATAATAAGAGCCATATCTGTAGGCGGCCTACCTACATTCCTGTGTTTATACTAGTCATATTCCACAAAGGAACACAGCTGGTGGTAATAGGAATATCTTTAAAGTGGCCCATCTACATTCCATTAGCAGGTGAAGCTGCTAGCTAACCACTTTTCTCTTCTCGTTCTCTCCTTCACAGTTCCCCCCGTCATACGCCGGCATATCGGACGTAAACCAGCCGGCTGAGCTCATGCCACAGTTCTCAACCATTGAGTACATAGTGCAGGTAAACGCGTTAAGTTCTACATAGAGATCTCTGAACGTTGCACATAGACACTATGTTTTGTACACGCGCCTGGCTTTGTAGTTGTACGTCTCAACCCACAAAATTGCTTCATCAAATATGAATGTTTCTTTAATCCTCAAGTTGAGTTACCAGCCACAAAGAATGTACTGGAAAATGTACACGCCACATGACATTACCATCACTTTTAAGTTCATCATTTCTTTAGACAGTCTTTGCTGTTTATTGTAATGGTCGTTGTCAATTTACAAAGTGACATCGGGTTACAAAAGTCACTTGACCACAAAGTGTATCACATGTCATGTGACACCATCCCAACATGGAAGAACTCAAAACACTGCAACATAGAAAAACCATGTCAACTCAAAACTAAAGACTAAGCACTTTGTTTCTGTAAAATAACCTCTCCAATCCCGTCTCTGCCACCAATGTAGCGCGGCCCCCCGACCCCGCTCATCTTCCTGTACGTGGTGGACACGTGTCTGGAGGAGGAGGACCTGCAGGCCCTGAAGGAGTCCCTGCAGATGTCCCTGTCCCTGCTGCCCCCCAACGCCCTGGTAGGCCTCATCACCTTCGGACGCATGGTGCAGGTCCACGAGCTGAGCTGCGAGGGCATTGCAAAGAGCTACGTGTTCAGGGGAACCAAGGAGCTTTCCTCCAAACAAATCCAGGTCAGTCAGTAACTGTTACATACGGGAAGGCAAGTAGTCTTGAAAATGCATTCATTCGTTTTGGGAAAAGGTCTGGATTAGTTGTACTAAGATGACTGTAGGCTATATTTATGACGACAACCGCGGGCCGCATTAATTCTTTCACAGAACGCATTTGGCCCGAGGGCCGTATGTTTGAGACCCCTGATCTAGGTCACAGTCTGCTTTGTCCATAGAAATAGAATAGGATCTTTGTTGTGGTCGTTTGTCATATGATCATGTCTAGGTGCCCTTGTATCAATTGGAAATTAAATGACAATAAAACAGTAGAATGGGGACAGGATACAGGTCAAAGACAGCCAGGTGTCACTGAATGACATAGAATGTGTCTATGCCACTACAGGGGTAGTGTTCCATACAGAAGAAAAGCCCTAGGTTCCTAACACCCAGAAACAGAGTGGTAGGCCTATACAGAATACAGCCGACAGGGAAAACTCCTTTAGTCTGTCATGTAATATTCAAAAACATTGTCAGAGGTACTTTGAAATACAGTGTTGTATAAATACTGTGTTGTATATGATATTGTGTACAGTCAGACCGTTAGGCCTATATAGAATACAGTCAAGAGACTGGCCAGGACAAGAAAAACTCTGCCATGCAATATTCCACAATACCATCGTTGAAAGTCCATGAGAACTCATAGCTCTCATTCTCTCTTTCAGGAGATGCTAGGCCTGACGAACCCGACGGCATCTGGGCCTCAGGGTCGTCCCGTGCCCCCTCAGGATCCAGCCGTCACCTGTAGGTTCCTGCAGCCGGTCCATAAGGTAGACATGAACCTGACAGACCTGTTGGGCGAGCTGCAGAGAGATCCCTGGCCTGTACCACAGGGGAAGAGACCACTGCGCTCTACTGGAATAGCACTGTCCATCGCCGTGGGCCTGCTGGAGGTAATGACAGTTACATAAGCGTGCATACACACACACACACTTACACAAACACACACACACACTTACACAAACACACAGTCCTATGTACACATTTTGTGCGGTGTACAAATAGCCTGGTTCTATGAGGTCAACGTAGACAAATGACCTTCAACACTCAACTGAACCTTACCCTCTCTGACATGTCACAGGTTTCAACTAACCTTTCACACACTTCCTCTCTCTCACACACACACACTGGCATTATCTCTTCAGTTAGGTCTGCCAATAGTACCACTCGTACTTTCTTAGGTCAAAGGTCAGCTTCTTTCTTTTTGCCTTATTGCTGTCTCTGTCTGTCCACTATCCTCTCTTCCTCTCTCTGGTAACACAACTAACATGCTGTAGGTGTTAGAACAGCTATGTTGCCTGCCGTCCTGTCCTCTGGTGCTGATGTCTACTGATAATGGAAAGATTAGAGAAAAACAGTCTGACTTCATCCATTCTGACGGTTCTAACCATGAACTTCCCCTTAAGGTGCTTTCGGGAAACCGGTCTGTATGGTAACTTAATAGGAATGAGTTTCTTGAAGGGATATCGGTAGTTCAGGGACTCCCTACCGTGACTGATGGAGCATATGCATACAATTTCACAGTCGAATCACTTGGGATGTCACTGTAATGGGGAAATGATTTAGTGAAGAGTAATTAACTCGATGCTTAGCGTATGTTTTCCCTTCATGTAATATACAGTACATCCAGTGTTCTGTTTGGGACGGGTTGGTGGTCACTAGAAATGATAGTGAATATTCTGGATTGTTGTCACATCTGTTGATGGTGATGCCAGACTGGAGGTACAAGGACACAGGACACTGATTGTTAATGTATTCTGTGACACTGTGATTCTGTGGCGGCTGATGTTGTGACTTCCCACAAGCCTCTCGGCGGGTGTTTACAGAACATTGGTGCTGTGAGATTAGAAAGTAGGGGCTACAGAAAGACAGACATGTTCTCTGCTTCTGTTCTGGTGGTGTCTCCCTGTTCCAACTTATAAAACCCACGTGATTTAGATTGCTGTTATCAACGATTGCTGTCGTTATTGTTCACCTGGAAATCCTCAATACATTCAGTTACATCATACTACAGTTCAATCATACTACAGTTCAATCATACTAGAGTTCAATCATACTACAGTTCAATCATACTACAGTTCAATCAGACTACAGTTCAATCAGACTACAGTTCAATCATACTACAGTTCAATCAGACTACAGTTCAATCAGACTACAGTTCAATCATACTACAGTTCAATCAGACTACAGTTCAATCAGACTACAGTTCAATCAGACTACAGTTCAATCAGACTACAGTTCAATCAGACTACAGTTCAATCAGACTACAATAACCTAATGGCAGCTTCTGTGTTGGCAGTCACATCTCAGTCAGAAATACCATATTTATGGTTGAATTACCGTAATTTCCGGACTATAAGCCGCAACTTTTTTCCCACGCTATGAACCTCGCGGTTTATACAATGATGCGGCTAATTTATGTTTTTTTTTTTTTTCACAAGATTTATGCCGCCAAAAAACTGAGCACCGTCACATAATGTGAGGTAAATCGAGCGCGCTCAAACTTGCCATCATTCTGATTACGGTGGTCATTTTGTCACCCTCATCATGGCAAAGACACGGAGAAATGCATATGATGCAGCTTTCAAGTTGAAGGCGATCGATCTGGCTGTTGGAAAAGGAAATAGAGCTGCTGCACGGGAGCTTGGCCTTAATGAGTCGATGATAAGACGTTGGAACTGTGCAGATCCGACTGAAAGCCATAACAATCGCCACCGCAATGAAGTTTGACTTTTTTGGTAGGCTACTGTTTACTGCTATTTATTTTTTATTTTTGTTACAAGCCGCGTTTCGTTAAAGCCTATTTATTTTTGTTACAAGCCGTGTTTCGTTTAAAAGCCTATTTATTTTTGTTACAAGCCGTGTTTCGTTTAAAGGCTGTGTAAAGTTAATTTGTTTCAATGTACCGGTAGGCGCTTGCGGCTTATAGACATGTGCGGTTTATTTATGTACAAAATACATATTTGTAAAAAATTCAGTGGGTACGGCTTATATTCAGGTGCGCTTACAAGTCCAGCAATTACGGTAATCAAATAACTAAATCAATCTTGATCATACTGACCAAAGCCACCATCTTTCCACCCCCAGGGTACGTTTCCCAACACAGGGGCCCGTGTGATGATGTTCATGGGCGGACCCCCCACCCAGGGCCCCGGTATGGTGGTGGGAGACGAACTCAAGACCCCCATCCGCTCCTGGCATGACATCACTAAGGACAACGCACGGCATCTGAAGAAAGCCACCAAGGTCAGTCCAAGAATAACAGAATGGATAGCGTAGAATGGATGTTTTATTGTCCATGTTGTACATGGACACTGTGAAAAAGAATCTTGTAAAAGTTATATCTTGTAAAAGTGATTGTTTTTGTAGTTGTTCGCCCTTAGTGGGCTAGTTTTTAGAGTTAAAGCTGGAATCCTTAATTGGTGGAAATGCCACGTCCGTTTGCGATATTACAACAGAAGTTACTGAAAACAACAAATGTATTTTTCTACTCGGACATCATTGCACGCACGATAGAACACAATATGTGGTGCAATGCACAGGAGGCACCTTAATTGGGGAGGACGTTAGAGGACGTTATAGGGAGGACGGGCTTGTGGTAATGACTGGAACGTTATAGGTAGAATGGTATCAAATACATCAACAAATGGTTTCCATGTGTTTGCCTTCTCTCCATTCCAGACATTATTATGAGCCGTCCTCCCCTTTGCAGCCTCCACTGGTGCAATTTAGTTTTACCATGCTGCGCGACACTCCTTAGCTCGGCAACAAAAACAATAAGAATGGTGTTGGGGCGGCTAGTGGCACTG
>NW_026600494.1:0-55307 GCF_029448725.1 Salvelinus fontinalis
AGACCTGCTGATCATCAAGGTGGAGGGCGAAGCAGATGACCAGGAATCTAGGATCAGTCACCCAGCCAGAACAGTGGAGGGCAGCAGAGAGCTAACCACCCAACTGGCTGCAGCCACCACAGAGGACCCCGCCTTCCAGTCCAGTGGCCCCAGAGGCAACAACTACAACAACACTGCTATGGAGGTCAGTGGATCTGATGCCATCCTCCTCCAATCAGAAACAGAGAATGTGAACCAGGGACCCCAGCAGCACACAGGATTTGAACCCAGAGCAGAGAGACAGAGTCTGGACACTAAGTGTGACATGAACGGGGACCTCAATCTCCTAAGAGATTCTTTAAACCAGGTGTGGAGAGAGGTAGTAGCGACTGATGATGGCGCCTCTGCTGCTCACACTAAAGTAATGGACCTAGGGAGTGGCCCAGTGGGCCCAGAAACACAGACTAGCTCTGCCACAGAAATGAGGTGGGGTCAGGTGGGTACAGCTACTACACCACAGGTCAATGGACCTGGAAATAAGCAGGGAGTGGGAGTGTTTAACAGAAACGCACCAATGATTCGCCATGACATGACGCAATTGGTTTCACCTGGCTTCCGGCCCTCAGAGATAAATACAGGCACCCATCTTGACACAGGAAATGCAGGTGAGGCCAACAAAGCTAGTTGGTGCTCGTTGGCTAGCCTCCATAGACACTCGGAAATACCAGGAAGAGGAGTTCAACAACCAGCTCATACCTCACTTCCTGTCAGCCATTTTAGACCAAGCACCACAACTTCCTGTCATTTGAGTAATCTTCCCACAGATGTTAGACCTGGCACCGTAGAACGACAGTACGGTTTCCTGAGCTGCAATAAGAAGTTTGTCCACGAGAGTGATTTGCAGCAGCACGCTGTCATCCACACCAGAAAGCGGGGGTTCGCCTGCAACTTCTGTGAGAAGAGCTTTGAGGGCGCCAGCCATCTCCAAATGCACCTAAACGTCCACACTGGCGAGAAGCCCTTCAGTTGTGCACATTGCGGACGCAGGTTCTCTCACACCAGCAATCTGAAAAGACATCAGAAGCTTCATCATTGATAACTGACACAGAACAAGAGATTCCTATTGAAAAAAGCTGTTATAGCAATATCATGAGTTCAAACGTCATTGGTTCTAACGTAAGGCCAACAGCATCACTCACATTGACAGTTAAGGTTGATAATAATTGTGTTCTTCTAATAAAACTGCGTTCCTCACACTGAGTTATAGCAGATACTGAAGTTGTACTGTGAGACTGAAAAACTGTCTGTTATTTTGTACCAATTTGACCAATGGCTGTTGCTGTTTGTTCATTAAATCCTATAAATTCCCTCAATAAATAATATTTTTCAAATAATTCCATGGTGCTTCTTGACTCTAAATATATATTCTCACATTGACCCTAAATATATTGTACGGAAAGGACATTTTTCTTTCAAAATTACAGTGAATTATTGAGGTCCAGTTTTAGTTTCATGTTTTGAGAAGCTTCAGATGTTCTGTGTCCATGAGTTGAGTCAGTAAATTAACAACTTCATTCAAGCCATTTGATCAATATTATAGCCTAGTAATATCTGAGTTCTAATAGACCTGCATTTGTTTGAGAGCTTTGTAGAGCTCATGTCTGTCTACTTAATTCCTCCCTCCTCTTTTCAGGCCAAATCTACTGTGGAAGGGGAGAGAGACCTCCAGCCATGGAAGAAAGAAGAGGGTCTGAGGGAGATGCCAGGTAATGATGAATGGATTGTTGTAATGAAAAATGACATACTGATTGACAACCTCATTGTTTTATTTGACTACATATGACCATCATGCTTCTGTTGTCTCTTCAGGCACTGATAGTGGCCACAGAATGACAGACCCAAACACACAGACCTCTCTAGACACGGACCAAACAGAGCTCACTGAGCAGCTCAGAACCAAACACAGCATAGTGACTGTCAACAGATCAGACACTGTTTTCAAGTCAGACCCGGAGCCTGAGAACCTGAGCCAGGTGCTCCAACTCACAGGTCCAGGACCTGTTGCTAAACAGCAGCGCAGCCTAAACCCCGAGAGAACAACCGGTCTGCCTGTAAACTCCCGTAAGCAAAGAGTCAGTGATACAGCGAATGATCGGCCATCTTGTTCTAGTTATGCTGCCGAGACGGTCTCAGGAAGCCCCTCGCCTCCCTCTGAACACGAGTATTCCCAGGTCGATTCAGAGGTCACGTCTGAGGTCATAGTTATCGACCCCCTTCCTGTTGACGATGAGGATGGCACGCCCTCGTTGTGGAGACAAGGTGACATCATGGAACACCGGCATCATCAAGGAGGACATAGTGAAGCAGATGCCATGCTTCTTGGAGGACATTCGAGTAACACTTATCATCATCATCCTCACCCAGGTGTCCAGCCAGCAGCGAATCAGAACTCACCTGACAATCACTTCTACACCATTGGCATGGACGGCGCTTTCAACAACCGCCTCGGCACCTTTCAGAACCCCGCAGCCACCGCCACTGCTCCATACGCCACGGGTACCGGGGAGCTGCAGTACCCCACCTGGGTGGATTTCGAGGGGAGCGCCCCCGACACCCACCTGGGTGACATGACTGGGACTCATCAGGACAGAGGGTCTAGGGAGGAGGGGGCGAGGTCCTACAGGTGCACCTTCTGCGGGAGGGAGTACCCTCACCTGTGCCAGCTCAAGATGCACCAGAGGGTCCACACGGGGGAGAAACCGTATGAGTGTGCCCTGTGTGGGAAGCAGTTCAGCCAGCTGTGCAGCCTGAAGCGGCACCAGAGAGTACACACAGGGGAGAAACCTTTCAGATGCGCTCAATGCGGGAAACAGTTCTCTCATTCCAGTAATTTAAAAGTGCATCAGAGCGTCCATACGGGTGAGAAACTGTTCCACTGCGCCCAGTGTGGGAAGAACTTCTCCTTTCTGAGCAATCTGATAAGACACCAGACAGTTCATGCACGGAAATTATAGGTTGTGTTGTGATTTGGGATTGTGTTTTCTGAATTGATTGTAAATTGTATGTGTATGATTGCTTAAAGGTTGTTACCTGTTTATTTTTGTATTTTGTAAAAATGTTATAAAAAGAAGTGACACTAAACGTTTGACTGCAGATTGTTATATTAGTTCATGTTGGTTATTATTGTCTAAAATGTTCAACTTTTTATTGTATAAATGCCTACAGTATTTGTGACGCAAAGTGTTGAAAATAATCAGGAAAACTAAGATTTTGTCACAATGAACATGCTTGTGTTAAAGTTCAAAAGAAATAAATCAACATGGGAAATTTGAAAAAGGTAATGTCTTTGAGAATGAGAGTAATACATTTAGCTTTATCTCAGCAAAGACATCTCTGTGATCTCAGTGTTGACGGTAAACTGTCACCGGAAGTAAATTGTTTAACCACATAAGGGTTTTACTCTGGAAAGTTTGTTTGCTAGCTAAATAATAACAAAGATGTCCAACTTCGTCGTTTTTCGTGCGCATGTAGATTCCATTATGGAAACTTTAACGGCAACAGTCGTACGAGCAGTGTGTCAAATAATGGAAGAAAGCTACGCTGCTCTTCGTGTGGAAATGGAGTGTAGCCAGAACCGACAGGAAGCCCCTGACGATTGAGATTGACACCAAGAAGGACACTGCAAGCATGGAACCCTTGCCGTTCGTATTCACATGTCTAGTGAGATTATAGCCTCTTTAGAATCCGAGAGTGAAATACTTACACTCTAGTCTCTAACATGTAGGCTCAGCATTGCCGAACAGTCCCATTACAAGTCAGAATGTTGAACAAACTTAATTTCAACTAATTTGACCTGTTGTCCGCCGATTTTGTCTATGTCAGAGGTAGTAATCTGATACAAAATATCCACTGGAAGGTGTTATCAACCCGACCTTCAGAATGCTCACAGATACAATTAAAATCTTTGGTATGCTGGTTTGTATTTCCGTTTTGTATTTTCAATACTGATGCAATTCGCACGAACCGCAAACACTTAAAGCTGATTCCACAACTTGCTTAGGTCGACTACATTCGGCTATTGTTTACATACAGCAGCGAACAACTCCAGGGGCCTGTTGCACAAAACTAGGATAAGGGATTAAGCCAGGATATTTTGGTGATCCTGGCTCAATTGATCCGTAATCCGGTTGCACTAAAGATGGATAGGGGGCAGGAGGATATGTTATGGTATAAATTACCATGGAGATTTATTCTGTGGAGCTAGCCTGCTCCAGACCAGGCTAAATTCCAGGATCTATTTAATCTCATCCCTAATGTCAGTCAGCAGTCACCACAAATGGAAACCAATAGTTATTTCACTGCTCACTATACATTGTTATCACATATAACTAGACCCACTGTCATTATTTAAACGTTTGTGATCATTAATTTCAATGATTTTGGATAAAAAATAATTTTTAGATGATGTTGCTATCATTAGATAATTTACAGTTTCCCATAGACTATAAGGCTATATATAAAATGATAGAATATTAGGGCCACAGAGGGGAAAAAAACACAAGTAATAATATTGTAACCAGTTGTTTTAAAGGAGGACAGTTGTTAAAATGACAGATGTGGGGCATTTCGTGAAATTGTACTTCAGTATGGTTTCATAAACAAAGACATGCTGATGTGCCAGAATATTAAGTATCACATTGTCATAAGTATCAAAACAATATGTAGCTTTTCTGCAGAAAGAACCAGCCTCATAAATGTATGACTTTATCCTTTTTCTTCAGTGTGGCCCTAGTACTCTGTCATAAACAAATACACATTCCATATGAATATAAAAACACAATGTGTAACATTATGTTCCTTTATTGAATAAGGACAAAACAAAGCAGGTAAACCATCAGCTCCTTTCAAAACTGAAGTCACAGTGACTCTACAAGATGGAAAGCACAGAATCCAAGCATATTATACAAAATGATACATACACATTCAAAGGTCTGTATATAACACACCCTGCATGTCTGCACACTAAAATAAATGCAGGACAAATCCATACACATCAACTGAACAGACAAATGAATGGATGCAGTAGCCTCCCTGCAGCCTTGTATTACACACAGTATACCGCACAAACATCATAAGAGGCCAAATTCGTAACAAAACGAACCCAAAAAAACCCAAATTCCTCTGCCACCGCAGGACATATTTAACCAAAATTGAAAGCACACATACTAACTAAAATAATTCAACACATATTGGTCCCTCAGCAGCCGACCACTGTCGTCATCAGGGAAGATTGCCGGATTGTCCCAGTCCATGGCTGGTGGCACTCTGGGGGCCCTCTCCTTCCTCAGGCAGGCCACATTGTGGAGGACAGCACAAGCCACAGTAATATCACATGCCCTAACAGGGCTGACCCTTAATTTGTGAAGGCAGTGAAAGCGTGCCTTCAGGAGGCCAAAGGTCATTTCAACTCTGGCCCTGGTCCTGGCATGGGCATGGTTGTAGGCCTGCTGTGCTTCCTGGGGGTCTGTGAAAGGTGTCAGGAGAAAAGGCTGGCAGCCATACCCCCTGTCTCCCAGCAACACACCAGAGAATTCACCTGTCAACACAAAATCTCATCATTACTACCTCATAAACACAGTGATATTCTTGACACAGCCATGATGGTTATAAATAGGGGTTGTGTGGCTTACCTTGTGATAGGCACTGATAGATTTCAGAGGCACGAAAGATTCTGGAGTCATGGACTGAGCCAGGCCATTTTGCCACAACATTGCTGATCACACAGTCAGCATTGCAGACCATCTGAAATCATAAGATGAGGAATATTACACCAATCAATGCACATCACTGGCAATGCAGAGTGTTCGTCAATGGACAATATCAAAAAGTTATGTTCACCTGAACATTAATGCTGTGAAAGGATTTCCTATTCACAAAATCGGCCTCATGGGCACCTGAGGGGGCTTTTATCCTTATGTGTGTGCAGTCCACTGCACCAATGACATTGGGGAAACCTGTCACACAATGTAATGAGTATCCTACTATGTGTTAACAGTTGTCCTGTAATTTGTAGATCCTCTTACCTGCAATCCTATAGAACTCCTCTTTGATGTCACAGAGTCTTCTGTGGCCAGGGAAGGAGATGAAGACATCTGCTAATGCTTTGATAGCCAGACACACACTCCTTATTGTGCGGCAAATTGTGGCCTTGTTCAGCTGTTCTGCATCCCCCACTGAGTACAGGAAGGCTCCACTAGCAAAAAAGCGCAAGGCCACACAAACCATTTGCTCCACACTCCACACACATGGCTCCGTGCAGTGCGGTGCTTAATCCTGGGACCCAGCAGTCTGCATAGATACCTGATGCCATCTGCAGAAAACCTGTATCTTTCATATAGATGGTCATCAGGGAAGGCCAGTGGGTCCAACCGGTCCCTGAAGACCCTTTCTCGCCTGAAGGCTCTCCTCAGCACAAGTGCTTCTTCATCCACCACATCTCGCACGAATGGGCATGCCATTGTCAGAGCAGAAAGGAACACACAATTTTGGGCCTTCATATAGGCTAGTGGCCACACCTGGTGCTGGGGGGGTGGGCAAAAGAGGGCGATGCCTTATAACGATGACTTGGTTGTACTGATTGCTGGGAAAATAAAAAAAACCTTAGAAAGATGCCACCGTCCTGTGTGCTCACAATAAGAGCTCATATGTCATGGCTCACTTGACTTTACGAGAATATACCTAATTTTTATTTTGAGCTGTGTCATCTTCTTGGAGCTGGGGGAGGAAAGAAAAATAATGATTAATACATTTGTGTTACAGTTAGCATACAGTGTACATTGAAGGCATATCTCACCTCCCTCTCAAGTTTTTTTATTTCAAGGTCCAGTTTCCTAATTGTCCTCTTTTTTATTTCGGACTCCAGTGCAAGATTTTCCATCTTTTTCTTCTTGTACTGAATGTCTATGTCTGCCAGTTCTATTTGGCGCCGGAGGTGGTTGCCATACAACTTTCTGATAGCTTGTGAGCTCTGTGAACACAATACAATTAGCGCAGCTGGAATTTGGCAGGATGTGGTGTCCTTTTATTAATACGCACTATGTTGCCAGGCTGGTTTTCCCACTGTATAGCATCTGGGTCCTGTAAAAGAAATTTGATTTTTTGATTTTGATGAGGACTCCTCACCATTGTAGAGTAAATAGTACTTTCACAGTCTTAACATGATACCTTATGCCTTCTGGAATCCAGAGAGATGGTCTCCTCCTCATCATCGTCTCCATCATGTGCTGTTGCACTGGGGCCTTCACCCTATCACATTTAATCGGATTCATATTGAAGCTAGTAGACAAGACATGCCAGGCCTACAGTATGCCTTTGATGGAGTACTCACTGGATCAGCATCGTCTGGTGCTTGTGCTGGTGGCTTTAACAGGAACACAGTGCTGCCAGACACTGCAAGGCAATAGGTAAACCAAAGTCAGACAGTCCAAATTGATTCAATATGAATGTGGTTGTATCCCATGTAGAGATGGAAGGACATACCTTGAATGAAGCGGGTGGCATCTTGGGAGGAACCTATGCTCGTCTCTTTCCCCCCAGGGATCCCCTCTAAGACGGGCCTGCCTTTATTTAGCTCCAAGGCCATGTCCTCTGCTGGGGTAAGGTCAGCCTTTGGTGACCCACCACCCGTGCCTTGTCTGTGGGTATTCTTTTTCACTGCTAAAACAGTACAGACAATGTGTGAGCAGGCACCTTCTGGGTACAATATATGCTTGTGCTTTGTTAAATATTAGTCAGGGACCATACCATTCTGCAGAATGTTCTTGTATTTGATATGCTGCCATGTCCGTTTTGGCCCGTTCATGTTTAATCTACACACACACACACACACACACACACACACACACACACACACACACACACACACACACACATTTAATGGAGTCACACTGCAAAAAATTACTTGGTATTTTTGTCTTGTTTTCAGTAAAAATATCAAAAAATTTATCATAGCTTTATACAGTGTGATGGAGTTACTTTACACAATTTCACTCATATCTGCAGTGCATTTCAATTAAAAATTTAACCGTTTCATAATTACAGTACAACTGCATTTTTGGAGATGTGAATTAAATATTTGAATTGTAATTGTGATGTTTCAGCGGAGCGGTGACTGTGTAATTGTGCACTACTTACGCATTCAGGCGGTCTGCAATACTTTGCCACGCTTTTTCTCTTTGCTTTATCACTGTGGCGGTGTTGCCTTTCTTCTTAATTATATCTTTTACCTCCTCGTATGCCTCCATGAGGATTTGTGCTTCCGACGGGGAAAAGTACGCGGCTCTAGTTGCCATGGTAAATCAGTTAATCTGTGATCTGTGGCGGGGTCTATTTGAGTGAGCCGTGAGCGCGCACCTATCCAGGATTGGTTTCACCTGGCTTAATGAATCCGTGTCTGCTCATCCTGGCTTGGTCTTTGTGCAACCAATTAAGCCTGGACGCACATGTTTTGGCTTCATTGAGCTCAGCTGAGTCATTTATCCCGGATGTCTTAATTCTACTTTTGTGCAACAGGCCCCAGGATTTTTGACGTCAACTTCAACTTCTGTGATTGGAGTTGGAGTCAACTCTTGCTTGACTCCCAAAACATGCTGAAGCGCAGTAGTGCTGAAACCGCATCTACGTCTCCAAGCATTCGAAATGCTTACTTACAATCCCTTAACCAACAATGCAGTTTTAAGAAAATTACATTCAAAAATAAATAAAAGTTACAAATAATTAAAGAGCAGCTGTAAAATAACAATAGCGAGGCTATATACAGGGGGTACCGGTTCAGAGTCAATGTGCCAGGGCACCGGTTAGTCGAGGTAATATGTCTTGCTAATTGCCTATAATTTCCACCTTTTGTCTATTCTATTTGCACAACAGCATGTGACATTTATTGTCAATCAGTGTTGCTTCCTAAGTGGACAGTTTGATTTCACAGAAGTGTGATGACTTGGAGTTACATTGTGTTGTTTAAGTGTTCCCTTTATTTTTTTGAGCAGTGTATATTAGTCATACTGTTAACCCATCCCTTTGTTTGTTAGCCCAACTCATGTAAGGTTGCCTCTGAACAGAACCGACGCATCTACATCTCCATCTATGTCATATTGCTGACTCTACCTTTAAAAGTGTCATTGTCTGAAATAAATTAAAGTTATTCCAGTCAGCTTCTTTCCTGGGTAAAACAGCGTGAGCTCCCACCAGATCTTAGAAGCTATATTGTACTGCATTAATAGGCAGAGCTCCCCATGATCTTGTTTAAACCTGGGGTGGCATAGGTCATCAACACGCACGCACGCACATACTCTCTTTCTCTCTGAACAAAAATATAAATGCAACATGTAACAATTTCAAAGATTTTACTGAGTTACAGTTCATATAAGGAAATCAGCCAATATAAATCAATTCATTAGGTCCTAATCTATGGAGTTCATACGACTGGGAGTACAGATATGCATCTGTTGGTCACAGATACCTTAAAATAAAAAGATGGGGGCGTGGATCAGAAAACCAGTCAGTGTCTGGTGTGACCACCATTTGCCTCATGCAGCTCGACACATCTCCATCACATGGAATTGATCAGGCTGTTGATCGTTGCCTGTGGAATGTTGTCCCACTCCTATGGCTATGCAAAGTTGCTGGTTATTGGCAGGAACTGGAACACACTGTCGTACAAGTTGATCCAGAGCATCCCAAACATGTTCAATGGGTGACGTGTCTGGTGAGTATGCAGGTCATGGAAGAACTGGGACATTTTCAGCTTCCAGGAATTGTGTACAGTCCTTACGACATGGGGCTGTTCATTATGCTAAAACATGAGGTGATGGTAGCGGATGAATGTCAAGACAATGGGCCTCAGGATCTCATCACGGCATCTCTTCGCATTCAAATTGCCATCGATAAAATGCAATTGTGTTCATTGTCTGTAGATTATACCTGCCCTTACCATAACCCCACTGCCACCATGGGACACTCTGCCATCTCCCCGGTACAGTTGAAACCCGGGATAGATCTGTGAAAATCACACTTCTCCAGCGTGCCAGTGACCATCAAAGGTGAGCATTTGCTCCACTGAAGCCGGTTTACAAT
This sequence comes from Salvelinus fontinalis, assembly GCF_029448725.1. Classification (NCBI taxonomy): domain Eukaryota; kingdom Metazoa; phylum Chordata; class Actinopteri; order Salmoniformes; family Salmonidae; genus Salvelinus; species Salvelinus fontinalis. The sequence continues at coordinate 10,111 of NW_026600494.1, forward strand.
GCCGAACTGCAATCAGGTGAATCCCCTGGTGAAGACAACGAGCACGCAGATGAGCTTCCCTGAGACAGTTTGTGCAGAAGTTCTTCAGTTGTGGATACCCACAGTTTCATCAGCTGTTCGGGTGGCTGATCTCAGACGATCCTGCTGGTGAAGGAGCCGGTGTGTGGAGGTCCTGGGCTGGTTTGGTTACACGTGGTCTGCGGTTGTGAGGCCGGTTGGATGAAGTGCCAAATTCTCTAATGACCTGGGCAGCTCTAGCAGGGCATTCATTTGACTAACTGACTTGTTGGAAAGGTGGCATCCTATGACGGTGCTACGTTGAAAGTCACTGAGCTCTTCAGCTCTTTTTATTTAACCTTCATTTAACTAGGCAAGTCAGTACGGACCATTCTACTGCCAATGTTTATCTATGGAGATTGCATGGTTGTGTGCTCGATTTTATACACCTGTCAGCAATGGGTGTGGCTGAAATAGCCGAATCCACTAATTTGAAGAGGTGTCCACATACTTTTTACTGCTAATGGTTGCAAATAGGCTATTGAGGTGGCTTACTATGCCCAATAATAATGCACTAAATCACAGATTGGGGGCATCATTGCGCATGTTTTCACACGTCATGAAACACATCGAGGGAACAAATGTCATCTACTTTCTGGATCGTTTTTCAAAATAAAGGTTGGTTACACACATCTTATGTTAGTTCCAACATTGCCACCTGCTGCTGTATCATATTGTAGCTGCTAAAAGGAATCAAATGTTTTAAAATAATGATTTAAATCAAACTTTACCTCAGAAAATTCATATTTACTATTTAGTTCAAGTACAACAATACAGACTCATCATACAACCTGATTTAAAAAAGTATAATTCACTTAAGTACATCAAATAGTAGGCTAAGGGTTAGTAGTCTCAAAACTAACTGAAGCACCACACTGAGAATGCACTCTAACGCTGAACAATGTAACAGTAGAAATATTTAAATATCTGAATATAGAATAAATAAATAGCCAAAGGAATTTCAGATAGTCCTGAGTAATAGCTAAACAACTTAGTGTTCTACGCAGAGTAACAAGCATGCAGTGAGCATATAATGGTTTATGTTGTCCTTCACAGTAACCTGTAAGCACTGGCTTCTCCTTTCAGTAACTACTGGGGTTCAGGATCAGATCTCTGGAAAAGAAACACAGATTGTCAGACAAACCAGAATGGAATACATGGAATATGAATGCACAAGTAAAGAATCTAAAGTCTTTGAGACACACACTTTTTTTTAGGTGTTTGCGCCAATGATGTATATAAACCCTGGATTGCAAATGCTTTGTATTGGCCATTGAGAGGCTTTGAAGCCACCGGTCGGCCATATTGGCTCTCACCAGTAGGAGCAGTCCTCCATAGGAATGAATGGAATTCTAAAGTATTTCAATTAAATGTTTCAAGGACAAAATTACATGTATTTAAGTATATTTGTTGTTGCAGTGGGGACCGTAACTTTACTCATCTCAAAAAATAATACTTTAATAAAGGAAAATTAAATTTTTTCATTTTTATATTTAACTCATATAATATAATTTAATTTATGTTTAACTCAAAGTATGCATTCAGGTTCTGTAATATAATACATGTGGCAAAAAACAAATAAATTCACATCTAAAACTTCCAAAATATTTTTTTTTTTTTACAACGGTGGGGGAGTGGCAAGATGGAGGCATGGTGGCTTCAAAACAGCGCCCCCATTTCAATCATCTACTATATAAATCATCGGTTTGCACACAGCTTTGACTTACAATGATGTTTACAATAATATAACAATCAATCATGGAATGAGATTTGAGACGTTGCTTTATCTGGCAAGATTTTTGGGGAAAGGTATGGTATAAATTATGAAATTATTCTCAGAGCGCTGCATGACATTGAATCAATGAGTTACTCTCCTAAACAATTGCATGTGTCCCATAAGCTTGTAGACTTGTGTCGTTGTCGATTCCCTATGGAGTACTATCTGATGATTTATTTTCTCAAGATGTTGTGAAAAGTTCTGCAGACCAGAGACAGGTTCCAGTAGCCTCTCTTCCCATCCACACGCAGTACGTCCCGGAAAATCCACACCAGCGACTCCAGAGGAAGCTGCAAGAAAGTGCATAAATTCAATGGTTCCAGTGTTTTAGCTGCCTATTTAAATATTTCAATGTCTTTCTCACCACACGTTGTTTTTGGATATTCAGCATTGCAGAACAAATTGTATTTTTGTAAATTTAAGTTTGACACAGTGGTGCATCTGGCTTCCGGGTTAAGCGAGCAGTGTGTCGAGAAGCAATGCGGCTTGGCAGGGTTGTGTTTCAGGGGATGCATGGCTCTCGAACTTCGCCTCTCCCGAGTCCGTAGGGGAGTTACAGCGATGGGACAAGACTAACTACCAATTGAATATCACAAAATTGGGGAGAAAAAGAGGTAAAAAGTACGTCAAAAAACGTACGTTTACAATTGTTATTTAGAAAATAATGACAAATGACATGGACCAAATTATTAGCACCCCAGATCTAGTACTTGGTTGCACAGCCTTTGACCAAGATAACTGCAGATGAAAACTTCTTGTAGCCATCAATGAGCTTGCTGCACCTTTATCCTGGAAATTTGGAACACTCTTCAGCAGCAAACTGCTCTAATTCTTCAATGTTTGAGGGGTGCCCTGTATGGAGCAATTTCAGTGCCAACAGAAATTATCATTTGAATTCTATCATTTTGAATTGGGATTCGGATATTGAATTTAATATTTTTTTAATTTGTAATGCAGATATTAATCATTTAATTCATAAATTCAACTTGCATTTCCTGAAATCTGAATTGAGTGAACATACAGCATTCAGTAAAATATTTTTTTATTGACTATTCAAATTCGATATTTATATATTCCGTTTCAATATGATAGATATTTCATTAATTGTCTATCAAGTTTACAAACAATAATTTCAAGTTTATGAAAATGTCATATTCAACTTCTTAGATGCATTTACATTTAGTTTTTAAATTCAGCTCTCTAAATTCAGATTCAAAACCAGAGACATCCGGGTACTTTGCCAGCCAGTAAAAGTAAAGAACAGAAAGAATCAAACGCTCTCTGTAGTAAACAAGCTTTTGGCGGTTTCTGAAGCCAATGTGGCATGTTGAATTTATTTACTTCCTATGAATTTGGCTCTAGCGTTTGAACCGTTTTGGCTATAAACTATTATGACCCCATTCCTGAAATATAGACATGTCTTCGGTTCCCCTCTATAACGATCACATGCTACATTAGAAGGGAGTGACACAAAAAAGTGGCTCCCATAAGTAAACATTGCCCCGTCACAGCCCTTCTAAGCACAGCCTTTCCACTCCCTGTTTAATCTTGCTCTTATGACTGACTGGGTTAGAACCAGGTCTCCTGCATATCACAAGACTGTGTTAGTCCACTTAACTAAAGCCCATAGGGATTAGTTCAGGAAGCTAACACAAGTCTTCAAGTCTCCAGCAAGGTTACTCTTAAAAAGAGAGTTAAATTAAGAGAGTTAAATTTCACCCCCCTTTGACCTCATACTCAGAGATCATGGCACCAATTTAACTGATTGGGGTTCATATCAGGCCTCCTGCACAAGACCACTTTCTGTGGCAAACAGAAACAGAATGATCTGTGCAACCCATTTAATGAGAGTGCAACAGACGTGGTTTGGTGATCCATGCATGTGATGAGCAACCTGGCTGAAGACGTGTTAAGTTTAACCCAGGTCTCCGCTTTTGTGACAAGTCACTTATCACATAAGCGTGGTCACCAAACCACCTGTTAGACTTCACCCTCATTTTACCTCCCCCTTGAAGACTCATCCACCAGGGATCAGGACCAATGCCTAGGCTTTAGCTCAACAGGCTAACACAGTCTTAACCCATTGTCACGTTGACCTTATCATGAGTTCCTTTTCCAATTATAATGTGGGAAGGTAAAAATTCGTTCAAAATTATATTTATTTTAAAATGTTGATAACTTCTCCCTGCCATTCTCCTGATGATAAGACATGTGAAAAATGTTTTGCTAACATATGATGAGGATCCCTGGTGGGCCGGTTTGCCTGGGCGGGGATCCCTGGGCAAGGAAAGGTTGAAGACCCCAGGTCTACAGTGATGGTGCACATCCTAACCTGTCAAGCCTGCTCAAAACAGTCAGAATGGAAAGGAATAAACCAGAGAGAATTCTGATTGAATTGAATGGGTTCGAATTCTATTCATTCTAATTCTGGGACTCAAAAACCGGCATATGTTTCCCGAGGCTGAATATGATGAAGAGGGTAAAGGGGTATGAAGATAGTTCAATAAACCCAACCCCTGACAGCCTACCATTCCAGTCAGCACTCTCTCTACTTGCACCAGCTAGGTCGCCATGTCCATTTACAGTGCCAGGACTGTGTTGGTGTCCGTGAAACTGTCGCTTTGCTCTTCTGCCATGTCGATGTCCAGAAAAGAGGTCACCATTGCCCTCTTCCCTAAACCTTCCTCCTCTTTCCTGTGTTCAGATAAGAGAGGAACCGAGCAACGAGCTCTCGACCACCAACAGGCTTTGCTCATCCAGGCACCTGTCCAGAGCTTCCTGAATTCTTAATTGCTGTTCTTTGGTTCACCACTGCATCAATATAAGGATGTTTAAAATCTTCACCTGCAATAACTTCTACATTATCAATCCACTCTGGACCAAGCATCATGCCAGCTGAACTGAAAACACAACCCCTACACACAGAGGGTAATGTTCAATGTGGAAAACATCCAAACTGTTAAAAACACATGGACCCAGTGTTCATATGAAAACCCCAGTAGTGTGGAGCCATTCCCCTTACAACTAGGGCCAGGAGTTTTTCCTTGGTCTTGTCACGTGGTGAGGAAAAACTCCTGGCACTGCCTAGCATTACGCCGGGTGGAGAAGTGTGAAGTTGCCCCTAGATGCTGATGTTGGGTCAGTTTAGCATTTTTTCCCACAAGTGGTAAAGGTTAGGATTGGGGGAGAGGAAGCTGATCCTAGATCTGTATCTAGTCGGAACTTCACCCTGGAACACTCAGTGCAGCACAACGTCCTGTGGCCTGCCGCCAGTGTGGACGAGGAGATGCTTTTTCATGTGGCCGGACTGGGTGAAGCACTTCCCGCAGTAGACACAGTGAAATGGTTTCTCTCCGGTGTGCACCCTCTCATGCATCTTCAGCTGGTGTCTGTGGGAGAAGCGCTTGGTGCAGTGGCTGCAACCGTACGGTTTCTCCCCCGTATGGACCCGCATGTGCCTCTGTAGGTGCGCCGGCTGAGGGAAGGGCTTTCCACAGAGGCTGCACCGGAGCTGCCTCTTGGTGGAGTGAGACGTCAGCTGTTGTGGCTGCTTTTCTATGCCTTTCGGTGAAGAAGTGGCGCTTATGTTGAAATTTGGGAAGGGAGCTGGCTTCCCTCTTTGGGGAACCTGGAGGAGAGTAACACTTGGGGATGAAAAGCTGTTTAGGGAGGGCAGTCTGTTGAAATCTGACATCTTGGACCTTGATCCTACAGTTGTGCCTTGCTCTGCATGTTGAGTGTCAGGGAGACACTTTGTCTGACCAGACTCCATTCCCCCTCTTTCTCTGTTGTCCACAAGCTGCCTGCTGTCTGAACAAACCTCTCCAGATGTCGCCTCTTGGCCAGTTAGGCTCCATTCTGAACTCATATCTGCCTCCACTTTAATGGGAACTGAGTCCACCATCACCACATCAGGCAGCCAGTCCAGAGAGCCTGAAGCAGACATGCAGACCCCAGAGTTACCAGACACCCCTCTCCTCTCTGGATGTCCAGACAGCCTTTTGGAGTCTGGCCCTGCATTGTGAGGAGCATTCACAGTTGGGTTGTCAGTCACTTGGTTCTCTGTCCATTGGGACAGGCTGTATGATATGGGTTGATGGTCAGTTTCCCAGGTCACACCCTCAGCAACCGGATGGTCCTGTCTTGCTCTGTTGTATTGTGATGCTGGATGATGGAACGTCTGGTTTTCAGGTTCTAAATTGAGTGAGGTGTCTGGAGCTCTGTGTCTGTTGCCCTGCTGGTCCAGAGGGTCTGTGATTTCAGTAGATGATGAAGCACCTGGTTCTGCCACAATGATCTTCTCACTGCTCTCATTGACCAGTTGGATAATCTCTGAAATGGGGCAGAGTAAAGAACATCAGTGTCCTTTCGTGGAGACTGATTCTTCTTTGCCTTGTTTAATAGTTATGGGTAATGACTAAGAAAGTAATACAATACTGCAATACACACTTAAGTCTTTACTTAACATAAAGTGTAAACTGCATAGATTTGATAAGTTGCACAAAAATACCTTCCGTTCTATTGGTGTCAAGGTTCTCCATTTTGATAAGAGGTGCATCTTGCATATCTGCCATCTGTTTTGTATTCATCAGAAACAATCTATTAGAAACATATCTCCCAAACCATTTGAAATATGAGAAAACAAATCATATATTTGACCGTGTCTATGACAACTGACCTGCATGCTCCCATCCTGGTCTGTTGCTGTGCGTCCTGAATCTCTCCAGTTGGTGACATCCTGCGTTAAGTTGCCCCTTTCACTGTCGGCAAAACAATCCTCCACTGCACCAGAAAACACAAACTCTTATAAACGTTACATATTCTACATGACCCATTCTTTTGAACGTGTTGAAATATGTTTGTTTTTTACTACAATATCCAATATATTCTACATGACCATTATTTTTAACGTGTTGAAATATGGTTTTAAAAAACTACAATATCTAAGTCTGCCTGAAGACTTTCCTACTAAGCTCTCTCTTGCTCGGGCAACACGATGGGTGTCGCGCCTGAGAACTATGCGTCGCATGGCTCCGATTTTCTCTGTGCCCCGTTGAGAACTCTGGTATTTTGTCAAAAGCAGCTTCCTCCGCAGGTTATCGATTTCTTTTTGACTATGTGAAATTTCCAAACGTAAAGCAGCATGGCCGTCATCTACAAGTTTGCAGATTTCGGCAACGGCTGCATTCGCCAAAACCTCAATGATGGAGGCTAGCTGAGCATGAAAGACGACGGTATCGGTCATGTTCTTGGCACTATGTCTAACTTAAACACTTATGTTATAGTAATTTGCATTGCAGTGTTCAATCAACGTCCTCAAAGTTCACACGGTATGCTTCAAACGTAAATATATTTTATCTGTGGAGCTAGACACAATAAGGATTTTCCACAACAGTGGAATTTGCTGTTCGCCTTCAAAATAAATGTCCTCCATTGGAAGTGATTCAAATGGATACACATATTGTAATCATTACATATTTGGACTAGATAATGCTAAAGATGAAATAGATAGTTCACTTGATACAAAAAAAAGTTACAATGTTTAAATCGCACTGTGGATGTATTATACTTTAGAATTGCATTAGGGGCGTACTCAGAAGTTTGGACACACCTACCCATTCAAGGGTTTTTAGTCATTTTTACTATTTCCTACATGGTAGAATAATAGTTTAGACAATAAAAATATGAAATAACACATGGAATCATGTAATAACCCAAAAAGTGTTAAACAAATTTTATATTTTATATTCTTTCAAGTAGCCACACTTTGCCTTGACAGCTTTGCACACTCTTGGCATTCTCTCAACCAGCTTCATAAGAAATGATTTTCCAACAGTCTTGAAGGAGTTCCCACATATGCTGAGCACTTGTTGGCTGCTTTTCCTTCACTCCCCAACCATCTCAATTGGTTTGAGGTTGGGTGATTGTGGAGGCCAGGTCATCTGATGCAGCACTCCATCACTCTCCTTGGTCAAATACCCCTTACATAGCCTGGAGGGGTGTTTTGGGTCATTGTCTTGTTAAAAAAAATTCTAGTCCTACTAAACACAAACCAGATGGGATGGCGTACCACTGCAGAATGCTGTGGTAGCCATGCTGGTTAAGTGTGCCTTGAATTCTAAATAAAATCACGGACTGTCACCAGACCCACGGTGGGAACCACACATGCAGAGATCATCCGTTCACCAACACAATCTCACATTTGGATTCATCAGAGCAAAGGACAGATTTCCACCGGTCTAATGTTCAATGCTTGCGTTTCTTGGCCCAAGCAAGTCTCTTCTCATTGGTGTCCTTTAGTAGTGGTTTCTTTGCAGCAATTCCACCATGGCCTGATTCATGCAGTCTCCTCTGAACAGTTGATGTTGAGATGTGTCTGTTACTTGAACTCTGAAGCATTTATTTGGGCTGCAATCTGAGGTGCAGTTAACTCTAATGAACTTATTCTCTGCAGTAGAGGTAACTCTGGCTCTTCCTTTCCTGTTGCGGTCCTCATGAGAGCCAGTTTCATCATAGTGCTTGATGGTTTTACGACTACACTTGAAGAAACTTTCAGTTCTTGAAATTTTCCAGATTAACTGTCCTTCATGTCTTAAAGTAATGATGGACTATCATATCTCTTTGCTTATTTGAGCTTTGCTTGCCATAATATGGACTTGATCTTTACCAAATATGGATAACTTCTGTATACCACCCCTACCTTGTCACAACACCACTGATTGGATCAAATGCATTAAGATGGAAAGAAATTCCACAAATGGACTTTTAACAAGGCAAACCTGTTAGTTGAAAAGCATTCCAAGTGAAGGTGAAGGTGAAGGTGTGTGAAGGTGGTTGAGAATGCAAAGCGTGTGCAAAGCTGTCATGGCAAAGGAAGGCTACTTTGAAAAATCTAAAATATATTTTGGATTTGTTTAACACTTTTTTGGTTACTACATGACTCCATTTTGTTATTTCATAGTACGTCTTCACTATTATTCTACAACTCAGAGAATAGTAAAAAATAAAGAACCCTTGACTGAGTAGGTGTGTCCAAACTTGACAGGTACTGTTCATATTGCAATGGGGTATCAGCCTACTTAGAGCTTAATGTGGCTCATTTCAGTCCCACAATATGCGCTACAATGCTAATATGTGTAAACTCTACAGAATTGTAATCTGTTGGCATCACTGAGTAGGCTGATAACCCATTTCATGGACCCAAGATGCATAGGTAAGGCTGTACAGTGCATATAAGTATGCCCCCAATGCAATTCTAGTCTAATACATCCACAATGGAATTAACTGTTTTTTTGTATCAAAATAACAAAATTGTCTTTTGTTGAATTTATATAACATTCCAACCTATTATTAAATATGTTTATTTTGTGTGCTGAATTAGTTTTATACACGTGTGTTTTATTATAATGTATACAGGGCTCTCTTATAAAATAGATTTGTGACTCTCAATAACTTGTTTAGCATTATCTAGTCAAAATAAGGGGTGCATTCGGAAATTACCTCCAGTGTGTCAAAGTGCGCTCTAACCATTTTCAAATTCAGTGTTGTCAGATCGTTCGTTTGTAAATTCAGAGGGTTTCTTTCTGGCCGAGGAGTAGGGTTGATCCGAGCTTTCTGACCTCACAACTGTAGTCAAGCGCAGAAGCAAACTGGCTAAAGTTGGCTAGTTTGCTAGGTACTTCCAGACACAAATAAGAAACCACCTCACTCTGACCATTTTATTAACCCGAGCAGAGCTAGTTAGGTTGTCTTCATGTTGCTATCTAGAGCATTAGTGACTAACAGTGCTGCTAGCAACAATTGAATAACGTTTTTTGTCAACCTTTGCTGACACCCGTCATATTCAACTAGTGTCGCGTGTTAGTGTACTCAGTTATTCTGTGCTCTGAATTTACATACGCACCCAAGGCATCCACTTGTATCCGTTTGAAGCCAGTCAATTGGGAGCTTTTATTTTGAAGACAACCAGTAAATTCCACTATTGTGGCTAATCCTTATTGTGGCTAGCTTCTCGCAGGTTCTCTTTTTTGTTTATTTTTGTCCCGGAAACAAAAATGTCTTAGTGGATTATTTTTTCAAAATAAAAGGTGAGATTTCAAAATAAAGATTGGTTACACACACAACTTATGTTAGTTCCAACATTGCTACCTGCTGCTGTATCATATTGTAGCGACTGAAAGGAATCAAATGTTACAAAAATCAGCCTTTTGACTTTCAATTAAGTGAATTAAAACAAACACTTTGTCCTCCAAATATGATTATTTTACTAATTGGATCAAGTAGAAAAATACAGAATCAGCATACAACCTGAATTTAAAGGGAATAAATACATTCCTTCAATTTAAAGTCAATTGAATAGTAGGCTAAGGGTTAGTAGTCTCAAAACTACCTGAAGCTCCACACTGAGAAGGCACTCTAACGCTGAACAATGTTACAGTAGAAAGATTTAAATATCTGGATATAGAATGGCTAAATAGATAATGGGATTTCTTATTGTCCTGAGATAGCTAAACAACATTGCCTTTTGTTTTTACAATAAATTACAACATTGTAAATAAAAATAAACATTTGTAATAATAACAACATTGGTAATATGGGCGTAAGTAGCGCAGCAAGCATATAATGGTCCATGTCGTCATTCACAGTAACCTGTAACCACAATGTACTGGATTCTCCTTTCAGTAACTACTGGGGTTCAGGATCTGATCTCTGGAAAAGAAACACAGAACAGAACAGATTGTCAGACAAACCAGAATGGAATACATGGAATATGAATGCACAAGTAAAGAATCTTAAGTCTATGGGACACAGACACTGAGGTGTCTGCGCACAGTTTTTTACATACAATGCTATTTGTAAGACTTTAAGATTTTGGGGGAAAATATGGTTCATGAAATTCTCCTCAGAGCACTGCATGACATTGAAAAAATGAAAAACAATTGCCTGAATCCCATAGGCTTTTTTTTTTAGACTGAAAGAATTCAGACCCCTTGACTTTCTCCACTTTGTTAGGTTACAGCCTTATTCAAATATTGATTATTCATTTCCCCCCCTCAATCTACACACAATAACCCATAATGACAAAACCAAAACAGGTTTTTAGAAATGTTTCTAATAAAAAATAAAAAAAATAAACTGAAATAAGTATTCAGACCCTTTACTCAGCACTAGATTGAAGCACCTTTACCAGCGATTACATCCTCGAGTCTTCTTGGGTATGACGCTAGAAGCTTGGCACACCTGTATTTGGGGAGTTTCTCCCATTCTTCTCTGCAGATTCTCTCAAGCGCTGTCAGGTTGGATGGGGAGCGTGGCTGCTCAGCTATTTTCAGGTCTCTTCAGAGATGTTCGATCGGGCTCAAGAACAGGCTCTGGCTGGGCCACAAGGACATTCAGAGATGTATCCTGAAGCCACTCCTGCGTTGTCTTGGCTGTGTGCTTACGGTCATTGTCCGGTAGGAAGGTGAACCTTCGCCCTCAGTCTGAGGTCCTGAACGCTCTGGAGCTGGTTTTCATCAAGGACCTCTCTGTACTTTGCTCCATTCATCTTTGCCTCGATCATGACTAGTCTCCCAGTCCCTGCCGCTGAAAAACATCCTCACAGCATGATGCTGCCACCAAAATGCTTCACGGTAGTGATGGTGCCAGGTTTCCTCCAAATGTGACACTTGGCATTCAGGCCAAAGAGTTCAATCTTGGTTTCATCAGACCAGAGAATCTTGTTTCTCATGGTCTGAGAGACTTTAGGTGCCTTTTGGCAAACTCCAAGCGCGCTGTCATGCACCTTTTACTGAGGAGTAGCTTCTGATTGGAGTGCTGCAGAGATGGTTGTCCTTCTGGGAGGTTCTCCCATCTCCACAGAGGAACCCATCGGGTTCTTGGTCACCTCCCTGGCCAAGACCCTTCTCCCCAGATTGCTCAGTTTGGCCCAGGCGGTCAGCTCTACAAAGAGTCTGGGTGGTTCCAAACTTCTTCCATTTAAGAATGATGAGGCCACTGTGTTCTTGGTGACCTTCAATGCTGCAGAAATGTTTTGGTACCCTTCCCCAGATCTGTGCCTCGACACAATCCTGTCTCTGAGATCTACGGACAATTCCTTCAACCTCATGGCTTGGTTTTTACTCTGACATGCACTGTCAACTGTGGGACCTTATACAGACAGGTGTGTGCCTTTCCAAATCATGTCCAATCAATTGAACTTACCACAGATGGAATCCAATCAAGTAGTAGAAACATCTCAAGTATGATCAATGGAAACAAGATGCACCTGAGCTCAATTTCGAGTCCCATAGCAAAGGGTCTGAATACTTGTTATTTATTTTGATTAAATTAGCAAACATTTGTAAAAACCTGTTTTTTGCTATGTTGTGTGTAGATAGCTGAGGACATTTTTATATTTAATCCATTTTAGAATAAGGCTGTAACCTAACAAAAAGTAGAAAAAGTCTATAGGGGTCCGAAGGCACTGTATGTCATCGTGGTTACGAACCTTCCCTGTGGAGTATGTCCTAATTTTTTTAATTTGTCAAGATGGTGTGTAAGGTTCTGCAGACCAGAGACAGGATCCAGTAGCCTCTCTTTCCGTCCACACCCAACACATTCCGGAAGATCCACACCAGTGACTCCAGAAGAAGCTGCAAGCAAGTGAATCAATTCAATGCTTTCAGTGTTTTAGCTGCCTATATTGATTAAGTGTTTGCCATTGGTCCCTAAAGCAGTTGTTTTATATATAAATATATAAAAAGAAGATAGGTAGTCACTAGGTAGGCTACATGTCAAACATTTATGGGCGATTCCTCACAATTCTTATTTGGGGGATTTTCACTCAATTGAATCCATAGAAGGGTTCTTTGGAGGAAGTATTGTTGACATATATTTGACATGTATCTTAAATAATAATTTAAAAGAATATGAATTGTTGGAATATTTGTGATATTTGGCTTACCCAGGACTCCTGCAAGACACCATATTATGTAATTTGTCAGTGCATACCAAAGATCCAGAGTGGGATCTCAGCTGCTTTTATGATTAAACGTTTAAGCAATTCCAAGAGAGTGAATGTGAAATTGGATTCAAAATGGTCGCCCTCTACTAGTGATTTGCAGGATGTGCAATGATAGACGTAAAAGGAGGGCTGTGATTGGTTACATTGCCAATTTATCTGTATAAAATGGGACATAAATGTAAAACTACCACAACTTTGATTTGCCTGTAAAGTACGTTTGACAATAATTGTAAAAAATAAGCCCAATAAAAAAATAGTATACTTTGAATTAGGGATGTGAAAAATGGGACAATTTTGCTTAATAATGTTTAAACGGACATTTTTTTATATAGTTTTTCCGTTAAAACGACAAGATATTTTTTTAAATAACACGTTAATTTACAATGCAGAATAATGGTCCTATTAACTATGTATGACCGCCAGGGCCGGGCAATTAAGTTATATATACAGCCACCCTTTACAGACGTAGAACGCAGCTACAGATAGCTACAACTGATAACTTTTCAGACAATAAAAAAAAAGTGCCGCATCAGGTCGGTACCTTTTCAGGCAGTATAATTCTGCTCCGGTGTAAAATGTACTGTATTTTTTCCCCAGACAACAATAAACATCGCTGATTGATCTGTTTTTTTTAATGGTATGGTAGCTAGATGCGTTTTATTTCTACAACATGTCTCGGTAAATCACGGTATTTAACAAACGTTAGTAAAAAATTTTAGGAGAGTGGACTGCGCGCAGGCAGCAATTATTTGATTGATATTTCTGGTTGCATAGTGATAGATCTTAGTCCTGCTTCAGAAGTGGCATAATGGCATTCCTTTACAGACAAATAAAATATCCGTTCATATCACCAGATAAAGTTTCGTGTTGGTATTTTAAAAACCGTAGTGTAATACGTACCCTAACAGACAGAGAAACAAACATGCAGTAGCCGACGGGATTTGAAGGGGCCACATTCCATTATGTCTGAAAAGCGTAATCGATACAGGCTACCGGAAGCCTACTATAATTTCATACGAGACAAAAAGTTCGAGTAGACTACCTCGTGCCTGCAAGACTGACTGTAGAAATCGGTGCCATGAATTGGCTAGGATCTTCTACACGCAACAGACCAAAGACTGAACACACACTAGCTTCATTAGCGAAGAGACAGTTGGCAGGCCAGCGTGAACGAGAGAGAAGCAGAAGGCAGAAGCGTGCTCTGTTTTGTTAATCTGCATCTCGCAATGTCTTCTTGTTTTACAAATTCGCCTCTTCCTCTCTGGTTTTATTTGAATTACACAACTCCCCCAGGCCTTTATAATAAACACGGGAAATAATACACTATATATACACAAAGGTATGTGGACACCCCTTCAAATTATTGTATTTGGCTATTTAATCCACAACCTTGTATACAATTAACCACACAGCCATGCAATCTCCATAGACACAGTTGCAGAAGAATGGCCTTACTGAAGAGCTCAGTGACTTTCAATGTGGCACCATCATAGAATGGCACCTTTCCAACAAGTCAGTTCATCACATTTCGGCCCTGCTCAACAGCATTTCGGCCCTGCTCAACTCTTAAGTGCAGTTATTGCGAAGTGGAAACCATTTAGGAGCAACAACAGCTGTGAAGTGGTAGGCCCCACAAACTCACAGAACAGGACCGCCGAGTGCTGAAGCGTGTAAAATAATGTAAGAAATGTGTTACTGCAATCAAAATACTACTCATATTACAGAGCAAGCAGTAAAGTTAAATATGACACCAAATGTTGCTTTGTAGCACCTACAACTGAAATATTTACTCTTAAAAGGAGGCCTGGTAAGGCCAAAATGTCACAATTTTTTGTATTTATTTTATTTAACTAGGCAGGTCAGTTAAGAACAAATTCTTATTCACAATGACGGTCTACCAAAAGGCAAAAGACCTCGCGCGGGGACGTGGGCTGGGATTTAAAAAAAAATAATATATAACACATAAATATAGGAAAAAACACATTGCGACAAGAGACAACACAACTAAAATTAAATACTTGTCAATTATGCTTTTAAGACAAATGTCAAATATATCCCAACAATCCTTCCTCCAAAGAAACATTCAATAGATTACATTTCACGAAAAAAAAAAATGTGTTCCTAGTTTCGTGAGGAATCATCCTTATATAAGTATATGTATTAAATGAATGGTCATCTAAACGTTATTTTCAGTAGAATCGTGTATGGAGAATCCAAAACAAAGTGAGCGGTTTCAAATGCTGATATTAGGAAAGCAGGAAAGTGATTTTCTGGTTGTTCTATGTGAGATAAATCTACTTACCTCCAGGAGATGAAGTTTCCCCAGACCATGGTACCTCTGGGGATTCTGGGAATAAATGAGAGGTGATTGAGTAGCTTGGGTCTACAATGCTGGTGCACATCCTAACCTGTCTAGCCTACTCAAAACAGTCAGAATGGAAAGGAATAAACCAGAGAATTCTAATTGAATGGGTTCTAATTCTATTCATTCTAATTCTGGGACTCAAACTCATTGCAACTGTAAATAGAGAAGGGTTTTCCTAGGCAGAATATGATGGGGAAGGGTAGAAGGGTATCAATATGGCTTGATTTTACTCTCTACAAATCCAACCATATTAAACCCTGTATCACAACCATTGACAGCCTACCATTCCAGCCAGCACTCTCTCTCCCTGCAACTGCTGGGTCGCCAGGTCCATTTCAAACCCCAGGAGTGTGCTGGCATGCGGGAACCCTGCGCCTTCCTCCTCCTCCCCGGCTCTGTTCGTCCAAGTAAAAACATAAACGAGCAACGAGCTCTCGACCACCAACAGACCTCGCTCGCCTAGGCACCTGTCCAGTGCTTCCTGAACACTGAACTACTGTTTGATATGAATACAATTGGTAACAAATTCATAAGGATGTAGCCTAGCAGTACGTAGCCTAGCAGTAGGTAGCCTAGCGGTTAAGAACGTTGAGCCAGTAACCGAAAAGTCGCAGGTTCAAATCGCAAAGCCAACCAAGCTGAAAAATCTGTTTATGTGCCTTGAGCAAAGCACTTAACCCTTATTGCACTTAAGTTGCTATGGATAAGACTTTCTGCTAACTGACTAAAATGTAACGTTTAAGATCTTCACCTTTAATAATATACATTATCAGTCCACTCTGGACCAAGCATCAAGCCAGTTGAACTGAAAACACAACCACTACACACAGAGGGAAGCGTTCAATGTGGTAACTATCCAAACTGTTAAAAACACATGGACCCAGTGTTCATATGAAAACCCCAGTAGTGTGGCGCCATTCCCCTTACAACTAGGGTGGAAGAGGAACTAGACACATGGGAACAGGAACTATGGGGGAAGACCAGTTTTTCCCTGGTCTGGTCACGTGGTGAAGAAAAACTCCACTTAGGGCAGCACAACATCTTGTGGCCTGCCACCAGTGTGTACGAGGAGGTTCTTCTTCATGTGGCCGGACTGGGTGAAGCACTTCCCGCAGTAGACACATTGAAATGGTTTCTCTCCGGTGTGCACCCTCTCGTGCATCTTCAGCTGGTGGCTGTGGGAGAAGCGCTTGGTGCAGTGGCTGCAGCCGTACGGTTTCTCCCCCGTATGGACCCGCATGTGACTCCGCAGGTGAGCCGGCTGGTGGAAGGGCTTTCCACAGAGGCTGCACCGGAGCTGCCTCTTGGTGGAGTGAAACGTCAGCTGTTGTGGCTGCTTTTCTATACCTTTCGGTGAAGAAGTGGAGCCTCTGTTGAAATTTGGGAAGTGGGCTAGCTTCCCTCTTTGGGGAACCTGGTGAAGAGTAACCCTTGGGGATGAAAAGCTGTTTAGGGAGGACAGTCCATTGAAATCTGACATCTTGGACCTTGATCCTACAGTTGTCCCTTGTTCTGCATGTTGAGTGTCAGGGGGACACTTTGTCTGTCCAAACTCCATTCCCCCTCTTTCTCTGTTGTCCACAAGCTGCCTGTCGTCTGAACAGACCTCTCCAGATGTCGCCTCTTGGCCAGTTAGGCTCCATTCTGAACTCATATCTGCCTCCACTTTAATGGGAACTGAGTCCACCATCACTACATCAGGCAGCCAGTCCAGAGAGCCTGAAGCAGACATGCAGACCCCAGAGTTACCAGACACCCCTCTCCTCTCTGGATGTTCAGACAGCCTCTTGGAGTCTGGTTGTATTGTGACGCTGGATGCTGGAAGGTCTGGTTTTCAGGTTCTATATCGAGTGAGGTGTCTGGAGCTCTGTGTCTGTTGCCCTGCTGGTCCAGAAGGTCTGTGGTTTCAGTAGACGAAGAACCTGGTTCTGCCACAATGATCTTCTCACTGCTCTCACTGACCAGTTGGACAATCTCTGAAATGGGGCACAACATCAGCTTCCTGTAGTGGAGACCAATTCTTCTTTGCCTCATTAGTTATGGCTTATGACTAAGAAGTTTATCAAATACTACAATAAAGGCTTTACTCAACAAAGTGTAAATTGGATAAATTTAATAAAATACCTTCTGTTCTGCTGGTGTGAAAGTTCTCCATTTTGATAAGAGGTGCCTCTTGCATGTCTGCCATCTGTGTTTTGTATACATCAGGAACATTTTATTAGAAAAATATCCCAACAGCATTTTAACTATGAGAAAACAATGGATTAGGGACATTCCGCCACCCAACACATTTTCGGATGGGACGTTAAACGGGTGTCCGTCCTGACTCTGTGGTCACTAAAGATCCCATGGCGCTTATTGTAAGAGTAGGGGTGTTAACCCTCGGGCATTACTAAATTCCCAAATCGGGCCCTCATACCATCATGGCCACCTAATCATCCCCAGCTTACAATTGGTTCATTCATTCCCACTCCTCTCCCCTGTAACTATTCCCCAGGTCCTTGCTGCAAATGAAAATGTGTTCAGTCAATTTACCTGGTAAAATAAAAATCCCACCACCACCTGAAATATGCAAACATAAATTATACACTTTACCGTGTCTATGTCCACTGACCTGCATGCCCCCATCCTGGTCTATCCCTGTGAGTCCTGCGTCTCTCCAGTTGGTAACATCCTGCATAAAGTTGCCTCCTTCACTGTCGGCAAGACGATTTTCCACTGCACCAGAAAAGAGATACCTTCATAACCGTTATATATTATACATTACCAATTATTTTTAACGTGTTTAAATAAGTTTTTTTTTTAAAAACAATATCCAACTCTGCCTGTTGACTTTCCTACGAAGCTCCCTCTTCCCCGACCAATATGACCGCTGTCCACGCGCCTGTGAACTGTGCGTCGCAGGGCTCCAAAGCTCTCTGCGCTCCGTCGAGAATGCTGGAATTTTGTCAGAAGCAACTTCCTCCGCATGTTGTCGATTTCTTTCTGGCTATGGGAAATTTCCAACTGTAAGGCAGCATGGCCGTCATCTACAAGTTTGCAGATTTCGGTAACGGCTGCATTTGCCAAAACCTCAATGATGGAGGCTAGCTGAGCATGAAAGGCGACAGTATCGTACAGTATTCAGTCAACGTCATCAGACTACACAGTTCACACCATATACCGTATACTCCATACACATCTCGTTTGTTTTTGTTACGCTACTTCCTGGATCTTTTTTTAGAACAAGGGTTGGCTTTTCAAAATAAAATGTTGGTTACACACACGTTATATGTTGGTTCGAACTTCCAACATTGCCACCTTCTGCTGTATCATATTGTAGCCGCTACTGAAATGAATCAAATGTTGTTTTATCAGCCTTCTTTGACTTTCAATTAAGTGAATCAAAAAAATACTGACCTCCAAAAAAAATAATGATTAAGCAAAAAAATAAATACAGAATACGCATACAGCCTGAATTTAAAAGGAATAAATGTATTCCTTCAGTTAAAAATAAGTAAATCAAGAGAAAACTTTAAGGGTTAGTAGTCTCAAAACTAACTGAAGCACCACACTGAGAATGCACTCTAACGCTGAACAATGTAACAGTAGAAATATTTAAATATCTGAATATAGAATATGAATAAATAGCCAATGGGATTTCAGATTGTCCTGAGTAATGGGTAAACAACTAAACCGAACAAAAATATAAATACTACATGTAAAGTGTTGGTCCCATGTTTCATGTGCTGAAATAAAATATCCCAGAAATGTTCCATACGCACAAAAAACTATATATATATATATATATATATATATATATATATATAAAAAGGTATTGTTACCCACAGATGCGTATCTGTATTACCAGCTGTGAAATCCATAGATTAGGTCCTAAAGCATTTATTTCAGTTGACTGTGAATAAATACAGCAATATGAACTGTAACTCAGTGAAATATTATAAATTGTTGCGTTCATATATTTTTTCAGTGTAAATAACATTTAAGAGATTTGATTTTACAATAAATGACGCTAAATACAAACACTGCTAACTAGATGGTAACTTAACATGAAGTAATGTTGTGGGGCTTGCTTTAGCTTTTAAAGTATTTTTGTGGTAGTGGAAGAAGTTCAAGTTTCACTTTACTATTTAAAGCAAATAGTACAATTAAAATGTAGCAAAACAATTGGTCTGAATACTTTCATAGACTACTATATAAACCTTATTTCTTTGGATTGTGTGGCAGTTAGATCACAAAAATGTCTAAACTACAGTAGGTGAGTGTGAAAACTGGAAGAAGAAAGACAAAGCTATCTTCTGTCAGACGATGGTAATAAAAGGCTGGATCATGTGGACAACACTCGAAGGAAAGCAAAGAAACTCAATCATCCATGCTTAGGTTTCAGATAAATAAATGCATGATTTACTTTTGTAAAACATTCAGTGTAAATCAAGTTAGATTTTTGTTGAATGATGATATAATGATCAAACAGTACAGAGTATTGTAGGAAACTCACAAGTCTGCTGTTCAAAGTCAGAAACTCAAATATTATTTTGGACTTGTCTTGTTGGCAATATGCCGTCCATCTTTAGTCAGATGCCCTGTCGTTTCCCCTGCTGCATATCCATTCATTAATTCAAGCTTTGCTAACATGCTTGTTTCTGGTTGTGATCTGTCATAAGACGAGAGAAAATAAATAATGATTCTGCAACCTTTTTGCTTTCTGAATATATAGACTTGCTCTTGTGGTGGAAGGGAGAAACTCATAAGGAATTAGAAACATTTAGGCTATTATTTGGGGAGGGAAATATGATGATACATCTAGTGTTGACAGATCTTTAAAAAGTATTTTAACTATGTATAATAGGTTTGTATGTAGACCTACTGATAGCTAGCTGTAGTTGATTCTAATAAATAATAATATTTAGGCTAACATTGATCACCATTTCAACTTGAATAGCAGTGACGTAGAGGACGACGTCATACACTAAGTTCCTGTCTAACCTGTTGGGAAAGTGGTCAGAAGTTTGAATGAAAAGAAAAGCATAAAGGCATGACATTTTAGGCCGAGCCCTACCCATGCCGGTGACGTTCAGGCCCTACCAGCGCCCGATTGCTCAACACAGTAACTTCCTGTTAGTATCAATAGCTGATCTCGGTCTGTCCCTTGCTTCCTGCGCTGCCCCATGCGCTCCTCTGCGTGAGTATCTATGGCATTGGCTCCGTTTAGACGGCTCAATGATGAGACATGAGAGAGCTGACGTTAGTTAGCTACTTTTGGTCACTAAACTCCGACAAAGAGCTGTAACTTTTGATTGATATGCTAATTTATATATTTGTAGTTGATATAAGTTCAATAATTTGAATTTAAGATAGCCTGAACATGTGAAAGCTGGTTTGGTGTCTCCAGTTTGAACGGTGCAGTTATTTTATGCAAATCTGTAGTTGATAAAGATCTTAAAGAGTGAAGTTAGGATAGCCTGAATGTTTTAAAGTTGGTCATGTAGCAAGACCATTTTGAATAGCTACCTCTGTATTCCTATGGTTCTCATTCAAACCCATGTTCATTTCTACCAATTTTTTGTGTATATATATAGTGTAGCGACCCGCACAGACAGCTGTGTGTTATGTGTTAGGCTAGTAGGTGGTTGTGTTGTACTGACCAATACCAAGTGTTCGCGGGGTCCGACATGTCAATCAACCTGCTATCTGCCAATCACGGGAATGCCTGGAATGTTCTGATGCCGGGCATCCTGGTGGTTGGCGGAGTGGCGTGGAGCATTGGAAGTTAAGACCAGGTTCAGCCTTTGTTCTCTCTCTTACGTCTGGCCTTCACAAGAGAAGGTCACGATTGGCTTGTGGGTTATCTTCCATTTATTTGGCGTGGGCTACGGCCAAACAGTAGCCTGTGTAAAGTTGGTTTAATAAACCGTCAATTCGCGAACTCAATTCTCTGTCTGGACAATTGTTCATTTATGATCTAGTCAGGTCATTACAATAGTATCAAATCTTTTGACAAACAATCTAAGTAGGGCCCGTCTGAACATATCAATGTTGGTTTGAAGTAGATCATTTAAATGGTGAAAGAGGAGATACTGTAAATGTAGATTACATTTTTTTTTTACCATTTTGGTATATGACACTTTTTTTCCATAGCAACGGCTTCGTTTGGGCATCTCAATGACGAGACATGAGAGCTGTTAGCTGACCTTAGCTGCTTTTCTTCACTCTAAACTCAGACAAACAGCTGTAACTTTTGATTGGTAGTAGATAATTCTGTTCTGATTCCAGATTTAAATACCAGAGAAGTAGACCTCAATGTCATACCCTCTAGGTTTTAATCTAAAGTGCTGGAAATGTGGTCAAAGTTGCAGATTTGCGTCAAAAGTTGCATTGTAAACCGTGAATGGAGGTTGGAAGTCTGGGAGTTGATGTCACAATAGGACCTTTACAATGTTGAATAAAAACTATGAAAGTAAATAAGGGACAAAAAGTAGTTTGAAAAGTACAAAAGCTATAAAAAGTTGTATGCAAGCACATTGGTCCTGACCGCTCTGCACGTTTAAAGTTTGAATGGCGTTTCTAGCTTAAATAATAATAATATAAAGTATGACGAAGATTTAAAGTGGGGTCTCGTGCTTCGCAAACCGCACTAATAATTACATTGTAATAGCAGTATGCAGTGCAGCAATCACACAGCAAGAAAATAATGGTTTATGTAGTCATTCACAGGAACCTGTAACCACAATGTACTGGATTCTACTTTCAGATACTACTGGATTTTCCTGGCTACCAACTCTTTGCTCTGGCCAAACCCTACGCCACTCCCTCAGACGTCAGTTTCTTGAGAGCAATGAGTCCAGATTGGAGTACCTCACCGACCCTTTACTGAATGCGAACACATTCAGGGCCATCTGATTGGTCCAGAAAACGATTGGGTTGGGCCAGAGTCAGAAAACAAGTGATTAAAGCTATGGTTTGAAAATTCGTCATTGGCATGGACACTCTTAATTGGTTAGAGACGATCCAACCACTGATGACTTTATTTTGTACAACACCCATAGTGCCCCTCATCACCACAAATGACTGTATGTAGTGAACGACAGAGCAGCTGAATAATTTAGTGTGAGTCGTCAGGCTAGCTCAGGATCGAGTCTTCTTCATAACTTATACATTATCTATCCACTCTGGACCAAGCATCAAGCCAGTAAACTGAAAATACAACCACTACACACCAGAACCGTTCAATGTGGAAACCAATCAAACTGTTAAAAACACATTGACTCAGTTTTCATATTGGATCATTCATCATCCTCCTCTCCCCTGTAACTATTCCCCAGGTCGTTGCTGCAAATGAGAACGTGTTCTCAGTCAACTTACCTGGTATAATAAAGGATAAATAAAAAAATAAATATGAAAACCCATGAGTGTGGAGCCATTCCCCTTACAACTAGGACCAGGAGTTTTCCCCCAGTCTGGTCACATTCTGAGGAAAAACTACTGGCCCTGCATTTCATTACACCAGGAAGAGTAGTGTTAAATTTCCCCTAGACACTGATGTTGGGTCAGTTTAGCATTTCTTTCTACTAATGGTAAAGGTTAAGATTGTGGGAGAGGAAGCTGATCCTAGATCTGTACCAAGGGGAAACTTCACCCTAGAACACTCAGGGCAGCCCAATGTCCTGTGGCCTGCCACCAGTGTGGACGAGGAGGTGCTTCTTCATGTTGCCGGACTGGGTGAAGGACTTCCCGCAGTAGACACAGTGAAATGGTTTCTCTCCGGTGTGCACCCTCTCATGCATCTTCAGCTGGTGGCTGTGGGAGAAGCGCTTGGTGCAGTGGCTGCAGCCGTACGGTTTCTCCCCCGTATGGACCCGCATGTGACTCCGCAGGTGAGCCGGCTGGTGGAAGGGCTTTCCACAGAGGCTGCACCGGAGCTGCCTCTTGGGCGAGTGAGACGTTAGCTGTTGCGGCTGCTTTTCTATGCCTTTTGGTGAAGAAGTGGAGCCTCTGTTGAAATTCGGGGAGTGGGCTGGCTTCCCTCTTTGGGGAACTTGGTGGAGAGTAACCCTTGGGGATGAAAATCTGTTTCGGGTGGACAGTCCATTGAAATCTGACATCTTGGACCTTGATCCTACAGTTGTCCCTTGTTCTGCATGTTGAGTGTCAGGGGGACACTTTGTCTGTCCAGACTCCATTCCCCCTCTTCCTCTGTTGTCCACAAGCTGCCTGCCGTCTGAACAGACCTCTCCAGATGTCGCCTCTTGGCCAGTTATGCTCCATTCTGAACTCATATCTGCCTCTACTTTAATGGGAACTGAGTCTACCATCACCACATCAGGCAGCCAGTCCAGAGAGCCTGAAGCAGACATGCAGACCCCAGAGTTACCAGACACCCCTCTCCTCTCTGGATGTCCAGACAGCCTCTTGGAGTCTGGCCCTGCATTGTGAGGAGCATTCACAGTTGGGTTGTCAGTCTCTTGGTTCTCTGTCCATTGAGACAGGCTGTATTCTATGGGTTGATGGTCAGTTTCCCAGGTCACACCCTCAGCAACCTGATGGTCCTGTCTTGCTCTGTTGTATTGTGACGCTGGATGCTGGAAGGTCTGGTTTTCAGGTTCTATATTGAGTGAGGTGTCTGGAGCTCTGTGTCTGTTGCCCTGCTGGTCCAGAGGGTCTGTAGTTTCAGTAGACGACGAAGAACCTGGTTCTGCCACAATGATCTTCTCACTGCTCTCACTGACCAGTTGGACAATCTCTGAAATGGGGCACAACATCAGCGACCTTTAGTGGAGACTGATTCTTCTTTGCCTTATTAGTCATGGGTTATGACTAAGAAGTAAATCAAATACTGCAATAAACATTGAAGGATTAGTCAAGCAACAAAGTGTGAATTTCATAGATTAGATAAGTTTAACAAAAATACCTTCTGTTCTACTGGTGCCATGGTTCTCCATTTTGATAAGAGGTGCCACTTGCATATCCGCCATCTGTGTTTTGTATTCATCAGGAACATTTTATTAGAAAAATATTCCCAACACCATTAGAAAATTGAGAAAATAAATAAAATACATTTGACCATGTCTATGACAACTGACCTGCATGCCCCAATCCCGGTCTGTTGCTGTGCGTTCTGAGTCTCTCCAGTTGGCTACATTCTGCGTAAAGTTGCTCCCTTCACTGTCGGCAAAACAATTCTGCACTGCACCAGAAAAGAACAACGCTCAAACGTCATATATTTCACATGACCCATTCATTTTAACGTTTTGAAATAAGGTTAAAACCTACAATATCCAAGTCTGTCTGTTGGCTTTTCTACGAAGCTCTCTCTTGCCCGGGTAAATTTATCGGTGTCCACGCGTCGGTGAACTGTGCGTCGCAGGACTCCCAATTTCTCTGCACTCCGTCGAGAATGCTGGAATTTTGTCAAAAGCAGCTTCCTCCGCAGGTTGTCGATTTCTTTCTGACTATGGGAAATTTCCAACCGTAAGGCAGCATGGCCGTCATCTACAAGTTTGCAGATTTCGGCAACGGCTGCATTCGCCAAAACCTCAATGATGGAGGCTAGCTGAGCATGAAAGGCTACAGTATCGGACATCTCATTGGCTCTATGTTAAACGCTTACGTTAAAGTAATTTGCATTGCATTGTTCAGTCAACGTCTTAAGACTAAGTTACACGGTTTCCAACATAAACCGTACGCTTCTTCACACAACTCTTCTTGTTCCGGAAACAAGATGTCACCTACTTCCTGGACCGTTTTTCAAAATAAAGGTTGATTACACACGACTTGTGTTAGTTCCTACATTGCTACCTGTTGCTATATCATATTGTAGCTGCAACTGAAAGGAATATTATTATATTTTTAAATCAGCCTTCTTTGACTTTCATTGAAGTAGTGAATTTAATCAAACACACACTTTGTCCTCCAAAAATGATTATTTTACTATTTAGTTCAAGTACACAACAAACAGAATAGGCATACAACCTAAAACGAATAAGTTCCAGCAGTTAAAACTTAGTAAATCAAAGAGTAGGCTACGGGTTAACTGAAGCACACAATGAGAATGCACTCTAATTCTAAACAATGTAACAGTAGAAAAATATATACACCGCTCAAAAAAATAAAGGGAACACTTAAACAACACAATGTAACTCCAAGTCAATCACACTTCTGTGAAATCAAACTGTCCACTTAGGAAGCAACACTGATTGACAATAAATTGCACATGCTGTTGTGCAAATGGAATAGACAAAAGGTGGAAATTATAGGCAATTAGCAAGACACCCCCCAAAACAGGAATGATTCTGCAGGTGGGGACCACAGACCACTTCTCAGTTCCTATGCTTCCTGCCTGATGTTTTGGTCACTTTTGAATGCTGGCGGTGCTCTCACTCTAGTGGTAGCATGAGACGGAGTCTACAACCCACACAAGTGGCTCAGGTAGTGCAGTTCATCCAGGATGGCACATCAATGCGAACTGTGGCAAAAAGGTTTGCTGTGTCTGTCAGCGTAGTGTCCAGAGCATGCAGGCGCTACCAGGAGACAGGCCAGTACATCAGGAGACGTGGAGGAGGCCGTAGGAGGGCAACAACCCAGCAGCAGGACCGCTACCTCCGCCTTTGTGCAAGGAGGTGCACTGCCAGCGCCCTGCAAAATGAACTCCAGCAGGCCACAAATGTGCATGTGTCTGCTCAAACGGTCAGAAACAGACTCCATGAGGGTGGTATGAGGGCCCGACGTCCACAGGTGGGGGTTGTGCTTACAGCCCAACACCGTGCAGGACGTTTGGCATTTGCCAGAGAACACCAAGATTGGTAAATTCGCCACTGGCGCCCTGTGCTCTTCACAGATGAAAGCAGGTTCACACTGAGCACATGTGACAGACGTGACAGAGTCTGGAGACGCCGTGGAGAACGTTCTGCTGCCTGCAACATCCTCCAGCATGACCGGTTTGGCGATGGGTCAGTCATGGTGTGGGGTGGCATTTCTTTGTGGGGCCGCACAGCCCTCCATGTGCTCGCCAGAGGTAGCCTGACTGCCATTAGGTACCGAGATGAGATCCTCAGACCCCTTGTGAGACCATATGCTGACACATGCACATTTGTGGCCTGCTGGAGGTCATTTTGCAGGGCTCTGGCAGTGCTCCTCCTTGCACTAAGGCGCAGGTAGCGGTCCTGCTGCTGGGTTGTTGCCCTCCTACGGCCTCCTCCACGTCTCCTGATGTACTGGCCTGTCTCCTGGTAGCGCCTGCATGCTCTGGACACTACGCTGACAGACACAGCAAACCTTTTTGCCACAGTTCGCATTGATGTGCCATTCTGGATGAACTGCACTACCTGAGCCACTTGTGTGGGTTGTAGACTCCGTCTCATGCTACCACTAGAGTGAGAGCACCGCCAGCATTCAAAAGTGACCAAAACATCAGCCAGGAAGCATAGGAACTGAGAAGTGGTCTGTGGTCACCACCTGCAGAATCACTCCTTTTTTGGGGGTGTCTTGCTAATTGCCTATAATTTCCACCTTTTGTCTATTCCATTTGCACAACAGCATGTGCAATTTATTGTCAATCAGTGTTGCTTCCTAAGTGGACAGTTTGATTTCACAGAAGTGTGATTGACTTGGAGTTACATTGTGTTGTTTAAGTGCTCCCTTTATTTTTTTGAGCAGTGTATTTTATATGTAATACAGAGTACAGTACCAGTCAATAGTTTGGACCCATCAACTCATTCCAGGGTTTTTCTTAATGTTTTACTATTTCCTACATTGTAAAATAATAGTGAAGGGGGATCACGTGACCCTTGAACGAGATGGCCGCATGAACTAGGAGCTCCGCACAAGTAGTTTCCAATTCCTAATCTTACCTCCACTTCAAGCTTAAACTCATTTAGCTTTAGTCAAAAAGTCATGGCGGCTTCAAAAGGCAACACTACAGGTGACATTTTTACCCGGACTCGAGTACTAGCGACGGAAAAAGCCTCCAAGAAGCAGCTAGCTTCAGAAAAAGCTAGCGCCATTAGCCAGGAGAAAGAGGACCCGTTCCCCCCCGAGGCCCAACGAATGCCAACCTCGCACTCTGTCGAAGACATCTTTTCTGAGCTGAGATCCCAACGTACAGAACTCAACACTAAACTAGATGCCATTAACGCTCAGCTCAGTGCGATAGGGGGCAAGGTGACAATCCTGGAAAATGCTTTGCCTGACATAAACAACAAGATAACCATAAACGCGGGGCGCCTGGACGAGGCAGAGGGGCGAATCCTATCCACGGAAAACTTATTGACAGACGCCATGGAAACAATAGCATATGCTAAAAAAAAAATAGAGCAGCTGGAAGAGAAAACAGAGGACCTGGAAAACAGGGGGCGAAGGAATAATTGTGTTCTATTAAATCTGGGCGAAAAAGAAGAGGGAAACATGCCACTGATCCGCTACCTGCAAGACAAACTTCCCGAGTGGCTCCACCTGTCCACCGACAGGCCCATAGAACTCGAGAGAGCTCACCGAGCACTGAGGCCCCCACCAGCAGCCAGACAACCACCGCGCCCAATCACCATACGTTTCCTGAGATTCACCGACAAGGAACGAGTCCTACAGGCGGCGAAAACCAACACCATTACAGTGGGAAACGCCAAACTCACCTTACTCCAGGACCTGTCAGCTGGAATACGCCGAAAGCGCCGAGAGTTTGACGAGGTGAAGAAATGCTCCATTGACCGAGGCATCTTTAGGGGATTCAAATACCCAAACGAGCTCAGGATTCTTCACCAAGGAGCCCTGCGACACTTCAAAACTCCCGAAGAGGCAAAACGTTTTTTGAAAGACAACCCCGGTCAATGAGAAATGGACCATTGACTAAATGCGATTACTGTTATTACTAAAGGAGGTAAGACAACATATAGCCGATATCCAAAGACCCACCGCCCTGCTAAATTTCATTATAGCCGTCCAATCTATATTTATGTTCCTTTAGCTGAGAGGGATAGGCCCCATATTATAACCTAGGCCTACTGTATGTAGGCTGGGCTATTGATTTTATTTTCTCCCTTTTTTAATGTGGTCTGGACGGGGGCTACGTTGTCATTTACTCAATGCGGGCGGAGAGGATGAGGCATTTCTTTGGTGGGGAGGGGGAGACGTTGTGCGTTGCTAACTGTTCCCGGTCTTTTTTTTGTTGTTGTTGGAACACAGAATTGTGACTGAGCGGGGAGGTAATAGATCCAACGGGATATGTCGAGTTGTTTGGGAACTCGGCTGGGGTGTTCAGAGATTGTTATTTTATGTAAACCATTTATTTTCCTTTTATGTGAACGCAGCTGTAACTACTATCCACCTTTACCCAGAGATGACTTGCACTAAAGTTCGATTACTGTTCGATGACAATGACTAGTACCTTAAATCTATTGACATGGAACTGCCACGGTCTAGGCCATGCAATAAAACGGAAAAAGATACTATGTGCTCTAAAAAAGGAAAAAGCAGACATCGCGCTATTGCAAGAGACACACCTCTGTGATGCTGAACATGCCAAACTCCGCAGAGCTTGGGTGGGACAGGTGTATTTCTCATCTTTCAAATCCAACAGTAGAGGTACAGCAATACTTATCCATAAGAATGTTCCATTCATAATTGACAAAAACATATCTGATCCGGAGGGGAGATTTATTTTGATAACTGGGTCACTGTATGGGCAACCAATTACTATCTTAAACATATACGCCCCTAACACAGATACTCCTGCTTTTATGTCGAAAATGATAACTCTGTTCAATGAGCATTGTGTTTCCTTTGGAGTGTTGGCCGGAGATTTTAATTGTACCCTGAACCCAACCCTAGACAAATCATCTCAAGTCCCCACCACAAATCCTAGATCTGCAAAGATGTTGAACTCTCTTACTAAAGAGACGGGACTGATAGATATCTGGAGAGAGACTAATAGCTCAGCTATGGACTATACATACTACTCTAATGTCCATAACACCTACTCCCGTATAGATTACATTTTTATCCCAAAGAGTTTCATAAATTCAGCCACGTGTACAATCGGACCCATAGCGCTTTCGGATCACGCCTTTGTCCACCTCCGCTTTGACCTCTGCAAAAACATCCCGAGATCAAAGAGCTGCAAATTCAACACCTCCATGCTATCAAACGAAGCATTCCATACATTGGTAACTACATGGATAGACAACTACACACAAGACAACAAAGATTCTCCTGTTTCTCCGGCCACAATGTGGGACGCTGCTAAAGCCACACTAAGAGGTCATCTAATTGCATATGCTTCCTCTAAGAAAAAAGCAATGGAAGCACACAGGCTAGATCTGGAGAGGGAGCTGGAACGCTGTGAAAAAGTACATAAACAATCCCCAGACAGCACCTCCTGGAGTCAACTTAAAGCAGCCAAAGCCAAACTGAATTTGGACTATACTCGGGAGATTAAAAAAAAAGTTTTCTTTACTAAACAGAAATACCATGAGTATAGCAATAGGCCTAGTAGATTGCTTGCTTATCAATTAAAAAAAGAGCAGTCAGAGCGTACAATTATGGCTATCCGAACAGCAGAGGATGAGGTCACATATGATCCAAAAAAGATCAATTTAACTTTTCATGAGTTTTACTGCAAACTATATACCTCTGAGAGAAAACACACGGAGGCAGAACTCCACTCCTTCCTAGAGGGAATCTCGCTACCTAAACTATCAGAGACCGACCAAGAAGATCTCAACTCCCCCTTCACCCCTGAGGAGATCCTGGAGGCAATTACCTCCATGCCACCTAACAAGTCCCCAGGCCCAGATGGATTCCCCAGAGAATTCTACAAAGCTTTTTGGCCCCAGCTTAGCCCTATTTTCATGCCAATGCTGGAGGATTTTTGCAAAAACGGAGTTCTCCCAGACTCAATGCACACAGCTCGCATTACAGTGTTGCTCAAAAAAGACAAGGACCCCCTATCCTGCTCCTCCTTCCGGCCCATAAGCTTGTTGGACTTCGACTGCAAAATAATTACCAAATTGCTCGCCAAAAGACTAAACACTCTTCTTCCCAAAATAATAAAAGCGGACCAGACGGGATTTATTAGAGACAGATACTCTTCTGATAACATTCGCCGTCTTTTTGATATTATTGATCAAGTAAACGCACAGAAGACCCCTGTCCTGCTGGCTTCACTGGATGCTGAGAAGGCGTTCGACAGGATGGAGTGGAGCTTTCTGTTCTCAGTCTTAGAGAAGTTCAACATGGGCCCAAACTTTATTAAATGGATCAAATCACTATACTCTCATCCAAATGCCATGGTGACTACTAACGGACTGAACTCTGACAGATTCCCTTTGGGACGGGGCACAAGACAAGGGTGCTCGCTGTCCCCCCTGCTCTACTTGTTGGGGGCGGAGCCTCTGGCAGAGTTGATAAGGAGCAATCCAAGTATTATGGGTGTTCCTGCAGGCGACCGGCAGCACAAGATTTCGCTTTACGCGGATGATGTCTTGCTCTACATATCCAACCCTGAGAAATCCCTTCCTCCCATTTTAGACACAATTGCTCAGTATGGCACGTTTTCAGGTTATAAGATTAATTTTAACAAATCCACTGTCTGCCCTCTCAATATTACACTCACCAGTTCTATGAAGACACTATGCCCATTCCAATGGAAGACACAGGGGTTTCAATACCTTGGGATATTCATAACACCAGATCTGAATAGGCTTTTCAAGGAGAATTATCTTCCACTCCTGGATCGAATCAAGAACAACCTCCAAACCTGGATCTCCCTCCCAATTAGCTTAGTAGGAAGAATTAATGTAATCCGTATGAACATCCTCCCTAGACTGAACTATTTATTTCAGATGCTCCCATGCTATCTCCCAGCTTCCTTTTTCAAAACAATTAACCAAAGCATCACCAAATTTATATGGGGCAATAAAAAACCTAGGATCAAGCTCTCCACTCTATCGAAACCTGAATCTAAGGGTGGTCTTGCCCTTCCCTCCCTTCAATTGTACTACTGGTCTGCCCAAATCCGCAACATGCTAACATGGATCACAAACAGACAAGAGTCAACGTGGATCCAGATAGAAGCCCAATCTTGTGGTTCATTGCCACTAAGCTCAACTATATTCATTGATAACTTTAGTGAAGTGGGCAACATAGCCAAAACATTTGTGATTTACAGTACCCTACGAGCGTGGAGGGACTGTAAGAAATACCTGGGCATCTCCTCCCAAATATGTTCTCACTCGCCTATAGTAGGCAACCCAGACTTGCCAAAAGCCCTGAGAGATGCCAACTTTAATCTTTGGCATACTCTAGGAATCAGGACCTTTTCAGACCTATTTCATCAGAAGACCACTACACTGAAATCCTTTCAAGAGCTCTGCAATGAATTCAATGTGCCAAGATCCCATTTTTTTAAATATCTACAAATTAGACATGTCATCTCCTCATTTACTTCCAAGAGGAGGTTTAGAACTCAGTTGAATGAAGTTGAAACCCTTCTTGTCACAGCACAATCCATTAAAGGCAAAATATCCTATATCTATAGACTCCTTTCTGAGAAAGGAGGCTCCTCCTTTACTCCTTTGAAAATAATATGGGAAAAGGACCTTGGTCTGACTATCAGTGATGAGTTATGGGCGGAGGTTTGCGACAGGGTATACTGCTCCTCTACTAATGTAAAAATGACAGAATCTAATTACAAATTTTTGTACAAATTTTATTACACTCCCCTGAGACTCCATAAAATGAAAACAGACATTTCTCCTAACTGTAATAGATGTACCTCTGAAAGTGGAACCTATATGCATGTATTTTGGAGCTGTAGAAAGATTGCCAGATTTTGGCAATCTATACATACTGCTGCACAGAAAATACTAGATGTACAGTTTGATATGACCCCGTGTCTCTATCTTCTTAATGCCCAGCAGGAATTTGTTCTTGATCCTGACAGAGAAAATTTGCTCATGACCATTACATACTTTGCTAAGAAATGTATTCTTCTATTGTGGGCCTCTAATACTTCTCCTACATTTAAAATGTGGATTGACCAGATTGTTGACTTTCTCCCTCTTGAAAAGCTCACTTATGACCTCCACAAGAGACAGCCCAAGTTTGATAGACTCTGGTCTCCACTACTCAACTATATTTCAAATTGGACAGAGTGAATAGGGGAATCAGGGAGATGAGCAGATGCGTGTTGTGTAAGGTGCTGTAAAATCTAAAAACTAATTATTGGCTCGTCATCTCAGCTAAGGCTGGAAATAGCTAATAAGAACCTTGATAGTGCTGCTGCAAGTTTTATAATTTAAATTTTGTTATAATTATTATTTGTGTGTGTATGTATGTATGTATGTATGTGTGTATGTATATATATATATGTATGTATGTATATATATATATATACATATATAAAACAATTTTTTATTATTATTATTATTATTATTTTTTTTTTTTTTAAGTCACATCTGTGAATGTGGAATGTGTTTGGTTGGTTGATTGAAAACTTAATAAAACTTTAAATTGAAAAAAAAATAATAATAGTGAAGACATCAAAACTATGAAATAACACATATGGAATCATGAAGTAACCAAAAAAAGTGTTAAACAAATCAAAATATATTTTAGATTTTACATTCTTGAAAGTAGCCACCCTTTCCTTTGACAGCTTTGCACACTCTTCGGCATTCTCTTAACCAGCTTCTTGGGGAATGCTTTTACAACCATCTTGAAGGAGTTCCCACATATGCAGAGCACTTGTTGGCTGCTTTTCCTTCACTCTGAGGTCCAACTCATCCCAAACCAGCTCAATTGGGTTGTGGAGGCCAGGTCATCTGATGCAGCACTCCATCACTATCCTTCTCCGTCAAATAGCCCTTACACAGCCTGGACGTGTGTTGGGTCATTGTCCTGTTGAAAAACAAATGATAGTCCCACTAAGCGCAAACCAGATGGGACAGCGTATCGCTGTGGTAGCCATGCTGGTTAAGTGTGCCTTGAATTCTAAATAAATCCCTGAGTGTCACCAGCAAAGCACCCCCACACCATCACACTTCCTTCTCCATGTTTCACAGTGGGAACCACACATGCGGTGATCATCCGTTCACCTACTCTACCTCTCACAAAATATCTCACATTTGGACTCATCAGAGCAAAGCAGACTTCCCCCCGGTCTAATGTCCATTGCTCGTGTTTCTTGGCCCAAGCAAGTCTCTTCTTCTCATTGGTGTCTTTTAGTAGTGGTTTCTTTGCCACAATTCAACCATGAAGGCCTGATTCAGTCTTCTCTGAACAGTTGATGTTGAGATGTCTCTTGAACTCTGTGAAGCATTTATTTGGGCTGCAATCTGAGGTGCAGTTAACTCTAATGAACTTATCCTCTGCAGCAGAGGTAACTCTGGGTCTTCCTTTCCTGTCGTGGTCCTCATGAGAGCCAGTTTCATCATAGCGCCTGATGGTTTTTGTGACTGCACTTGAAGAAACTTTCAAAGTATATTTTTTTAACTAGGCAAGTCAGTTAAAAACAAATTCTTATTTACAATGACAGCGTACCCCGGCCAAACCCTTACCCAGACTACGCTGGGCCAATTGTGAGCAGCCCTATGGGACTCCCAATCACGGCCAGTTGTGACACAGCCTGGAATCGAACCAGTCTGTAGTGACACCTCTAGCACTGAGACACAGTGCCTAAGACCGCTGCGTCACTCTGGAGCCCACTTGGGAATGGGTAGGTGTGTCCAAACTTTTGACTGGTACTGTATATAAATAGCCAAAGGGATTTTTGATAGTCTTGAGTAATAGCTAAACACCTAAATAACATGTAGCTTTATGTTTTTACAATAAACGAGAACATTGTAAATAAACGTTTTATTAGTAATAGAGGTGTAAGAAGAGCAGCAAGCATATAATGGTTTATGTTGTCCTTCACAGTAACCTGTAAGCACAATGTACTGGCTTCTCCTTTCAGTAACTACTGGGGTTCAGGATCTGATCTCTGGAAAATAAACACAGAACAGAACAGATTGTCAGACAAACCAGAATGGAATACATGGAATATGAATGCACAAGTAAAGAATCTTAAGTCTATGGGACACAGGCACTTTTTGAGGTGTTTGCACAGTGTTGACATACAATGACGTTTGTAAGACCGTAACAACCAATCACAGAATGAGATTCAAGACGTTCCTTTATCTGGAAATATTTTTTTATGGAAACATGGTTCATGAAACTGTCCTCAGAGCACTCCATGATATAGAATTAATTAATTTTTAAAAAATGTGCCTGTATCCCATAGGCTTTTTCAGATTTAAGGAATTTATTGATACTAACCTTCCCTGTGGAGTACTTCCTGAAAATGTAATTTGTCCGCATTGTATTGAAGGTTCTGCAGACCAGAGACAGGTTCCAGTTGCCTCACTTCCCCTCCACACACACAATATATCCCAGAAGATCCATACCAGTGACTCGAGAGGAAGCTGCAAGCAACTGTGCTTTTAGTGTTTTAGTTGCCTATATCGATAAAGTGTTTGTCGTTGAACAGAAGACAGGAAAGTCACTAAGTAGGCTACAAGTCAAACTGTAGAAGACATTTATGGGTGAATCCACACAAAACTTGAAAACTTTTAATTTGCATTCAATTTAATCCATAGAAGGGCCCATTATAGGAAGGATTGTTGATTGAGATATATATATAAATAACTCAGCAAAAAAATAAACTGCCCTTTTTCAGGACCCTGTCTTTCAAAGATAATTCGTAAAAATCCAAATAAACACTTTCTAATGAAGATTTGTGAAGTTAACACTGTTTCCCATGCTTGTTCAATGAACCATAAACAATGAATGAACATGCACCTGTGGAACGGTCGTTAAGACACTACCAGCTTACAGATGGTAGGCAATTAAGGTCACAGTTATGAAAACATAGGACACTGAAGAGGCCTTTCTACTGACTCTGAAAAACACCAAAAGAAAGATATCCAGGGTCCCTGCTCAACTGCGTGAACGTGCCTTAGGCATGGTGAAGGAGGCATGAGGACTGCAGATGTGGCCAGGGCAATAAATTGCAATGTCCGTACTGTGAGACGCCTAAGACAGCGCTACAGGGAAACAGGATGGACAGCTGATCATCCTTGCAGTGGCAGATCACGTGTAACAACACCTGCACAGGATCGGTACATCCAAACATCACACCAGCGGGAAAGGTACAGGATGGCAACAACAACTGCCTAAGTTACACCAGGAACGCACAATCCCTCCATCAGTGCTCAGACTGTCCGCAATAGGCTGAGAGAGGCTGGACTGAGGGCTTGTAGGCCTGTTGTAAGGCAGGTCCTCACCAGACATCACCGGCAACAATGTCGCCTATGGGCACAAACCCAACGTCGCTGGACCAGACAGGACTGGCAAAAAGTGCTCTTCACTGACGAGTCGCGGTTTTATCTGTGACATGGGGTGATGGTCGGAATTTGCGTTTAATATCGATGGAATGAGCGTTACACTGAGGCCTGTTCTCTGGAGCGGGATCGATTTGGAGGTGGAGGGTCCGTCATGGTCTGGGGCGGTGTGTCACAGCATCATCGGACTGAGCTTGTTGTCATTGCAGGCGATCTCAACGCTGTGCGTTACAGGGAAGACATCCTCCTCCCTCAGGTGGTACCCTTCCTGCAGGCTCATCCTGACATGACCCTCCAGCATAACAACGCCACCAGCCATACTGCTCATTCTGTGCGTGATTTCCTGCAAGACATGAATGCCAGTGTTCTGCCAGGGCCAGCGAAGAGTCCGGATCTCAATCCCATTGAGCACGTCTGGGAACTGTTGGATCGGAGGGTGAGGGCTAGGGCCATTCCCCCCCAGAACTGTCCCAGGAACTTGCAGGTGCCTTGGTGGAAGAGCGGGGTAAAATCTCACAGAAAGAACTAGCAAATCTGGTGCAGTCCATGAGGAGGAGATGCACTGCAGTACTTCATGCAGCTAGTGGCCACACCAGATACTGACTGTTACTTTTGACCCCCCCCTTTGTTCAGGGACACAATATTCCATTTCTGTTAGTCACATGTCTGTGGAACTTGTTCAGTTTATGTCTCAGTTGTTGAATCTTGTTATGTTCATACAAATATTAAGATTGTTCATACAAATGTTAAGATTGCTGAAAAAGCAGTTGACAGTGAGAGGACGTTTCTTTTTTTGCTGAGTAATATATATATATATATATATATATATATATATATATATATATATATATATATATATATATATATATATATATATACACATTTAACAGTGTCTTAAAGCATGATTTAGAAATAACTAACTATAGTTCGAATTTGACATTACCCAGGACTCCTGTAAGACTCCATATTGTTTTATCTGTAGGTGCTACATGCCAATATATGGTGTCATATGAAGCTAAACTGCTTGCTCTGTCATATGTATTTTGATTTCAATAACATTTCTTACATACATTTCGGAATGTAGAAAAATAACAGCATGAAGTGAAAATATCCCACTTTTGATTTGGCAAACATAATACACTATGGGCATATCAAAGATACAGAGTGGAATCTCTGCTACTTTTAGAGTAAAACACATTTTTAAGCATTACCAACAGAGTGAATGTGAAAATGGATTCAAAATAGTCACCTCTGCTCTTGATTTGCAGGATGTGCAATGACACTTAAAAGGAGGGCTGTGATTGGTTACATTGTTTACTATGCCAAAGTGTCTCTATAAAAGAAGCCATAACTTTAAAGTATTGAGCTAACAGAACTTTGAATTGCCTGTAAAGTACATCATGTTTGACAATGTTTGTAAAAAAAAATGTAAAAGCCTAATAAAAAAATACGTATACTTTCAATATTCATATTTGTAAATATTCACAAATTAATGCAAGAAATGTGTTATAAAATACTAATCAAAATACAGAGCAAGCAGTAAAGTTGTATATGACACTAAATGTTGCTTTGTAGCACCTACAACTGAAGCATGGCGTCTTTAAAAGGAGTACTGGGTAAGGCCAAAATGTCACAAATATACAAACTTCAACTAATTACGCTTTAGGATACAAATGTCAAATATATCCCAAAAATCCTTCCTCCAAAGGACCATTCTATGGATTCTAATTATGGGACTCAAAATCTCATAGCAACTGTCAATACAAAAGTGTTTTCCTAGGCAGAATATGATGGGAAGGGTAGAGGGGTATCAAGACGGCTTTATAGAACTCTACAAATCCAACCATATTAAACCCTGTATAAACGACAAACATTGACAGCTTACCATTCCAGTCAGCACTCTCTCTCTCCTTGCAACTGCTGGGTCGCCAGGTCCGTTTCCAGGGCAAGGAGTGCGCTGGCGTCTGGGAACCCTGCGCCTTCCTCCTCCTCATCCCTGCGTCCAAGTACGAACAGAGACGAGCAACAAACTCTCAACCACCAACAGGCCTTGCTCGCCCAGGCACCTGTCCAATGCTTCCTGAACTCTGTTCACATTGATATGAAATCCATCTACATCGTTACAGCCTATCAGTCTGATAGGGAATCTGTCTTATTGACAAGTTAATGGAAATGTAGTCTTAATTATTGTACTTTGGTTCCCCACTGAACAAAAACAAATTCATAAGGATGTAGCCTAGCGGTTAAGAGCGTTGAGCCAATAACTGAAAGGTCGCAGGTTGGAATCACCTAGCCGACAAGCTGAAAAATCTGTCGACGTGCCCTTGAGCACAGCACTTAACCTTAAATGCTCTTGTAAGTCGCTATGGATAAGAGCGTCTGCTAACTGACTAAAATACGTTTAAAATCTTCCTCTGTAATAACTTATACATTATCAGTCCACTCTGGACCAAGCATCAAGCCAGCTGAACTGAAAACACGACCACTACACACAGAGGGAAGTGTTCAATGAGGAAACCATTCAAAGTGGAAAACACATGGACCCAGTATTCATATATAAACCACAGTGGCGTTGAGACATTCCATTTACAACTAGGGCCAGGAGTTTTTCCCTGGCCTGGTCACGTGGTGAGGAAAAACTTCAGGCCCTGCCTATCATTACACTGGGAGGAGTAGTGTGAAGTTGCCCTTAGATGCTGATGTTGGGTCAGTTTAAAGAAGAAAAAAAATACACTAATTGTCAAGGTTAGGATTGTGGGAGAGGAAGCTGATCCTAGATCTGTATCTAGTCTGAACTTCACCCTGGAACACTTAGGGCAGCACAACGTCCTGTGTCCTGACACCAGTGTGGACGAGGAGGTGCTTCTTCATGTGGCAGGACTGGGTGAAGCACTTCCCACAGTAGACACATTGAAACGGTTTCTCTCCGGTGTGCACCCTCTCATGCCTCTTCAGCTGGTGGCTGTGGGAGAAGCGCTTGGTGCAGTGGCTGCAGCCGTACGGTTTCTCCCCCGTATGGACCCGCATGTGCCTGCTTAGGTACGCCTGGGGGAAGGGCTTCCCGCAGAGGCTGCAACGGAGATATCTCTTGGTGGAGTGAGACGTCAGCTGTTGCGGCTGCTTTTCTATGCCTTTCGATGAAGAAGTGGAGCCTCTGTTGAAATTCGGAAAGGGGGCTTGCTTCCCTCTTTGGGGAACCTGGTGAAGAGTAACCCTTGGGGATGAAAAGCTGTTTTGGGTGGACAGTCCATTGAAATCTGGCAACTTGGACCTTGATCCTACAGTTCTCCCTTGCTCTGCATGTTGAGTGTCAGGGGGACACTTTGTCTGTCCAGACTCCATTCCCCCTCTTCCTCTGTTGTCCACAAGCTGCCTGCCGTCTGAACAGACCTCTCCAGATGTCGCCTCTTGGCCAGTTAGGCTCCATTCTGAACTCATATCTGCCTCCACTTTAATGGGAACTGAGTCCACCATCACCACATCAGGCAGCCAGTCCAGAGAGCCTGAAGCAGACATGCAGACCCCAGAGTTACCAGACACCCCTCTCCTCTCTGGATGTCCAGACAGCCTCTTGGAGTCTGGCCCTGCATTATGAGGAACATTCACAGTTGGGTTGTCAGTCTCTTGGTTCTCTGTCCATTGGGACAGGCTGTATTCTATGGGTTGATGGTCAGTTTCCCAGGTCACACCCTCAGCAACCTGATGGTCTTGTCTTGCTCTGTTGTATTGTGACGCTGGATGCTGGAAGGTCTGGTTTTCAGGTTCTATATTGAGTGAGGTGTCTGGAGCTCTGTGTCTGTTGCCCTGCTGGTCCAGAAGGTCTGTGGTTTCAGTACATGATGAAGAACCTGGTTCTGCTACAATGATCTTCTCACTGCTCTCACTGACCGGTTGGGCAATCTCTGAAATGGGGAAAAGTAAAGCACAGCACAGCACAGCATCAGCTTCCTGTAGTGGAGACTGATTCTTCTTTGCTTTATTTATTAGTTATGGGTAATGACCAATAAGTTAATGAAATACTGCAATAAACATGGACAGCTTTACTTAACATAATATGTAAATTGCATAGATTGGATTAGTTGCAACAACAAAAAATACCTTCTATTGTACTGGTGTCAAGGTTCTCCATTTTGACATGAGTTTCTTCTTGCATATCTGCCATCTGTGTTTTGTATTCATCATAAACCTTTTTATTAATAACATATCCACAACAGCACTTGAAATATGATTAAACAACAATACATTTGACCATGTCTAGGACAACTGACCTGCATGCCACCATTATGGTCTGTCGCTGTGCGTCCTGCGTCTTTCCAGGTAGTGACATCCTGCATAAAGTTGCCCTCTTCAATGTCGTCAAAACGATTCTTCACTGCACCAAACAAGAGAAACCCCCATAAACGTTATAGATTCTACATTACCAATCATGTTTTTGAACGTGTTTAAATAAGGTAAAAAACCTACAATATCCAAGTCTGCCTGTCGACTTCCCTACAAAGCTCCCTCTTCCCCGGGCAACATGATTAGTGTCCACGTGCTTGTGAACTGTGCGTCGCAGGGCTCCGAATCTTTCTGTGCCCCGTCGAGAAGTCTGACATTTTGTCAAAACCAGCTTCCTCCGCAAGTTCTCGATTTCTTTCCGACTATGGGAAATTTCCAAACGTAAAGCAGCATGGCCGTCATCTACAAGTTTGCAGATTTCGGCAACGGCTGCATTCGCCAAAACCTCGACGATGGAGGCTAGCTGAGCATGAAATGCGACAGTATCGGACATCTCCTTAGCGCTATGTTTATGTTAAACACTTATGTTATAGTAATTTGCATTGCAGTGTAAAGTCAACGTCTTCAGACTACACAGTTCACACCATAGAGCATTGAACACAATTTTTGTTGTTGTTTTTGTTCCGCTACTTCCTGGATCGTTCTTCAAAATAAAAAAAGTTTGCTTTTCAAAATAAAGGTTGGTTACACACACAAGATTTCCCTTAGTTCAACCTTCCAACATTGCCACCTGCTGCTGTATCATATTGTTGCTGCTATTAAAAGGAATCAAATTGTTAAAAAAATATAATTTGCCTTTCAATTAGGTGAATACAAATATAACAAGCTCACGTTGTCCTTCAACAATTGTACTAATAAGTTCAAGTAAAAAAATACAGAATCAGCATACAACCTGAATTTAAAAGGAATAAATGTATTCCTTCAGTTAAAAATAAGTCAATCAAGAGAGAAGGCTAAGGGTTAGTAGTCTCAAAACTAACTGAAGCACCACACTGAGAATACACTCTAACGCTGAACAATGTAACAGTAGAAAGATTAAAAACAAACATCTGAATATATCATTTTTATTATAAATGACAAAACTGTATAAAGAACTTGCTAACTAGATGGTAACTTTACATTAAGTAAAGCTATGGGGCTTCCTTTAGGTCCTTAAAGTGGAAGAAGTTGAACCAGTTTTACTTTACTATTTAAAGCAAAGCATTTACTTTAAATAGTGCATTCGGAAAGTATTCAAACCCCTTGACTTTTATCACATGTTGTTACGTTACAGCCTTATCCTAAAATGTTCCCCCATTTTAGTCCCCCCCCCCCCTCAATCTACACACAGTACCCCATAATGACAAAGAAAAAAACAGGTTTTTAGAAAACGTTGCAAAAAAAATTATGAATACAACTGAAATATGACATTTACATAAGTATTCAGACCATCACTCAGTACTTTATTGAAGCACCTATGGCAGTGATTATAGCCTCGAGTCTTCTCGCTACAAGCTTGGCACACCTGTATTTGGGGAGTTTCTCCCGATCTTCTCTGCAGATCCTCTCAAGCTCTGTCAGGTTGGATGGGGAGCGTCACTGCACAGCTATTTTCAAGTCTCTTCAGAGATCGATCGGGTTCAAGTCCGGGCTCTGGCTTGGTTCACTCAAGGACATTCAGAGACTTGTCCCATAGCCACTCCTGCGTTGTCTTGGCTATGTGCTTAGTCAATGTCCTGTTGGAAGGTGAACCTTCGCCCCAGTCATAGGTCCTGAGTGCTCTGGAGCCGGTTTTCATCAAGGACCTCTCTGTACTTTGCTCCATTCAGCTTTCCCTCGATCCTGCCTAGTCTCCCAGTCCCTGCCACTGAAAAACTTCCCCACAGCATGATGCTGCCACCACCATGCTTCACCGTAGGGATGGTTCCAGGTTTCCTCCAGACGTGACACTTGGCTTGTAGGTCAAAGAGTTCAATCTTGGTTTCATCAGACCAGAGAATCTTGTTTCTCGTGGTCAGAGTCCTTTAGGTGCCTTTTGGTAAACTCCAAGCGGGCTGTCATGTGCATTTTACTGAGAAGTGGCTTATGTCTGTCCACTGTACCCTAAAGGCCTGATTGGTGGAGTGCTGCAGTGATGGTTGTCCTTCTGGAAGGTACTCCCATCTCCACACAGGAACTCTAGAGCTCTGTTAGAGTGACCATCGGGCTCTTGGTCACCTCCCTGGCCTTTCTCCCCCGATTGCTCACTTTGGCCGGGCGACCAAGAAGAAGAGTCTTGGTGGTTCTAAACTATTTCAATTTAAGTATGATGGAGGCCTCTGTGTTCTTGGGGACATTCAGTGCTGCAGACATTTTTTGGCACCTTTCCCCAGATCTGTGCCTCGACACAATTCCTTCAACCTCATGGCTTGGTTTTTGCTCTGACATGCACTGTCAACTGTGGGACCTCATAGACAGGTGTGTGCCTTTCCAAATCATGTCCAATCAATTGAATTTACCACAGGTGGACTACAATCAAGTTGTAGAAACATCTCGAGGATCTATGGAAACAGGATGCAACTGTGCTCAATTTCTAGTCTCATAGCAAAGGGTCTGATTACTTATGTAAATAAGGTATCTGATTTTTTTATTTTTAATACATTTGCAAACATTTCTTAAATCCTGTTTTCACTTTGTCATTATAGTGTAATGTGCAGATTGAAAAAATTATAATTTAATACATTTTAGAAT
Organism: Salvelinus fontinalis; assembly: GCF_029448725.1. Classification (NCBI taxonomy): domain Eukaryota; kingdom Metazoa; phylum Chordata; class Actinopteri; order Salmoniformes; family Salmonidae; genus Salvelinus; species Salvelinus fontinalis. The sequence goes on from NW_026600494.1 coordinate 52,674, forward strand.
AAGGCTGTAGTGTAACAAAATGTGGAAAAGGGAAGGGGTCTGAATATTTTCTGAATGCACTGTAGTCAAAGTTATATTTAGTAAAACAATTGGTCTGATTACTTTGACAGACTACTATATCAACCGTATTGCTTTGGATTGTGGGGCAGTAAGATCACAATGTCTAAACTACAGTTGAGTGTGAAAACTGAAAGAAGAGATAGGACAAAGATCTGTCAGACGATGGTAATAAAAGGCAGGATCATGTAGACAACACTCGTAGGAAAGCAAAGCAATTCAATCCATGCTGGGGGTTTCAGATAAATAGATGCATTTTGTAAAAATGTCAATGAAGTTTGATTTTAGTTTAATGAGGATGTAATGATCAAACAGTACAGAGTCTTCATAGGTCGGTTGTTCAAAGTGAGATAGAAAATGCTTTCTGAATATGAAGACTTGCTGTTGTGGTGGAAGGGAGGAACTCATAATGAATTAGAAACATTTAGGCTATTATTTGGGGAGGGAAATGTGATGATACATCTAGTGATGACAGCTCTTTAAAAGTATTTTAGTGGTATTTTAACTATTTGAATGAAAAGAAAAGCAGAGGCATGACATTTTAGGCCGAGCCCTACCCATGCTGGTGACGCTCATGCCCTACCCTACCGAAGCCCGATTTCTCAACACATAATTAGAAACACAGTAACTTCCTCAATTAGTATCAATAGCTAATCTCGGTCTGTCCCTTGCTTCCTGCACTGCCCCATGCGCTCCTCTGCGTGTGTACACATAGCAACGGCTACATTTGGGCTGCTCATTGACGAGACAAGAAATCCGTTAGCTGACGTTAACTAGCTACTTTTCGTCACTCTAAACTCCGACAACAGCTGTACCATTTTATGGATATGCTAATTTATGCACATTTGTAGTTATAGTTTATAAATGTTTTAAATATTTTTTTAGTTAGGATGGCCTGAACATGTGAAAATTGGTTTGGTGTCTCTAACTTGAACAGTTGAATAGTTACGTTTGCAGAGTATTTTATGCAAATATATAGTTATAGTCTTTCAGTTTTAAAGAATTTTAAGTTAGGATGAGCTGAATGTTTTAAAGTTCGGCCTTGTAGCTTAATTGGCCAAGGTGCCAGACCATTTTGAATACCTACCTCTGTATTCCTATGGTTCTCATCCAAACCCATGTTCATTTATGAAACATTTTATCGGTTATAGTTTTAAAAAGCATATACAGTACCAGTCAAAAGTTTAGACACACCTACTCATTCAAGGGTTTTTCTTTTTACTATTTTCTACATTGTAGAATAATAGTGAAGACATCAACACTATGAATTAACATATGTAATCATGTATTAACTGAAAAAAAGTGTTAAACAAATGAAAATATATTTTATATTCTTCAAAGGAGCCACTCTTTGCCTTGATGACAGCTTTCTCAGGATGGTACGGAAGGTTCCGCTGTGACCAGAGACAGGTTCCAGTAGCCTCTCTTCCCGTCCACATGCAGCATATCCCAGAAGATCCACACCAGCGACTCCAGAGGAAGCTGCAAAGACAAAGTTAATTCAATTGTTTCCATATTGTATCTGTATATAGATCAGGTGCTAGTCCGGAACAATCAGTTTGGCAGCTAAGCAGTGGTATATGAGGAAAGTCACTAAGGCTACATGTCCAAGTCAAGAAGACATTTATATTAGTCTATTATATGAATGTTAATCAACAACAAAAAATAGCATCATGTATGGAGAATCAAAAACAATGAGTGAACGGTTTCAAATCTGATATTATGAAAGTAGGAAGGTGATGTTCTGCCTGTTCTAGGCTAGATAAACCTACAGGTACTGTTACTTACCTCCAAGAGATTATGTTTCCCCAGACCATAGTACCTCTGGGGATTCTGGGAATAAAGAAGAGGTGAGTGAGTAGCTTGGTTCTAGAGTACTGGTGCACATCCGAACTGGTTTAGCTCACTCAAAACAGAGTCAGAATGGAAAGGAATAAACCAGAGAGAATTCTGATTGAATTAAATGAATTCTAATTCTATTCATTCTAATTCTGGGACTCAAAAACAAATTGCCACTTTGAACAGACAATGGTTTTCCTAGGCTGAATATTATGGAAAGTGTAAAGTGATATAGATAGTTCCATAAAGCCGCCAATAAATCTAACCATAATAAACCCTCTATAAAGTCAACCATTGAGAGCCTACCATTCCAGGTCAGTACTCTCGCCTTGCACCTGCTGGGTCGCCAGATCTGTGTCAAGGTCCAGGAGTGTGCTGGCACCCAGGGAACCTGTGGCTTTCTCTTCTGCCATGTCGATGTCCAGAAAGTGACAGTCACCGTCACCCTCTTCCCTGCACCCTCCTCCTCCCTATGTCCAGGTACGAGATGAGCCGAGCAACGAGCTCTCAACCACCTACAGGCCTAGCTCACCCAGGCACCTGTCCAGAGCTTCCTGCATTCATAATTGATGTTCTTTGGTTCACCACTGCACCAATACATATTCAAAAGGATGTTTAAAATCTTCACCTATAATAACTTATACATTAACAGTCCACTCTGGACCAAGCCAGCTGAAAACACTACCACCACTACACACAGAGGGTAGTGCTGAATGTGGTAACTATCCAAACTGTTAA
>NW_026600494.1:55807-113160 GCF_029448725.1 Salvelinus fontinalis
CCAGAGCTCCAGACACCTCACTCAATATAGAACCTGAAAACCAGACCTTCCAGCATCCAGCGTCACAATACAACAGAGCAAGACAGGACCATCAGGTTGCTGAGGGTTTGACCTGGGAAACTGACCATCAACCCATATCATACAGTCTGTCCCAATGGACAGAGATCCAAGACACTGACAACCCAACTGTGAATGCTCCTCATAATGCAGGGCCAGACTCCAAGAGGCTGTCTGGACATCCAGAGAGGAGAGGGGTGTCTGGTAACTCTGGTGTCTGCATGTCTGCTTCAGGCTCTCTGGTCTGGCTGCCTGATGTGGTGATGGTGGACTCAGTTCCCATTAAAGTAGAGGCAGATATGAGTTCAGAATGGAGCCTAACTGGCCAAGAGGCGACATCTGTAGAGGTCTGTTCAGACAGCAGGCAGCTTGTGGACAACAGAGGAAGAGGGGGAATGGAATCTGGACAGACAAAGTGTCCCCCTGACACTCAACATGCGGCGCAAGGGACAACTGTAGGACCAAGGTCCAAGTTCCCAGATTTCAACGGACTGTCCACCCAAAACAGCTTTTCATCCCCAAGGGTTACCCTCCACCAGGTTCCCCAAAGAGGGAAGCCAGCTCCCTTCCCAAATTTCAACAGAGGCTCCACTTCTTCACCGAAAGGCATAGAAAAGCAGCCACAACAGCTAATGTCTCACTCCACCCAGAGGCAGCTCCGGTGCAGCCTCTGTGGAAAGCCCTTTCCCAAGCCGGCGCACCTGCAGAGGCACATGCGGGTCCATACGGGGGAGAAACCGTACGGCTGCAGCCACTGCACCAAGCGCTTCTCCCACAGCCACCAGCTGAAGATGCATGAGAGGGTGCACACCGGAGAGAAACCATTTCAATGTGTCTACTGTGGGAAGTGCTTCACCCAGTCCGGCCACATGAAGAAGCATCTCCTCGTCCACACTGGTGGCAGGCCACAGGACATTGGGCTGCCCTGAGTGTTCCATGCTGAAATTTCCCTAGGTACAGATCTTGGATCAGTTTCCTTTCCCCAATCCTAACATTAAACATTTGTCTTAAAAAAATGCAGAAATGCCCCAAGATCAGCATCTAGGGGCAACTTCACAATAATGATAGGCAGGGCCAGGAGTTTTCCCTCACCATGTGACCAGACCAGGGGAAAACTCCTGGCCCTAGTTGTAAGGGGAATGGCTCCACACTACTGGGGTTTTCATATGAACACTGGGTCAATGTGTTTTTGTATTGTTTTATTGGAAGTATTTAAGTTTTCTTGTTTTTCAATCAACAAACAAAACAATCCACATTAACAGATGTGGCAGACATAAAACAATAAACAAACAACAAATTTGCAGCAGCACTATCCGTGAACGTGTTAGCTATTTCCAGCTTTAGCTGAGACAACGAGCTTGTTTTACAGCACTTTACACAACATGTATATACACACATTTCCTTCATCTCCCCATTCTGTCCAGTTTGAAATATAGTTGAGTAGTGGAGACCAGAGTCCATTGAACCTGCGCCGTCTCTTGCGGAGGTCACACGTGAGTGCAGAGGTCACACGTGAGCTTTTCAAGAGGAAGAAAGTCAACAATCTGGTCAATCCACATTTTAAATGTTGGACAGGAATTTGAAGCCCAACTTGGTAGAATAATTTTTTTAGCAAAGTATGTGATAGTCATAAACACATTTTCTCTGTTTAGATCAAGAACAAAGTCCTGTTAAGCATTAAGAAGATAGATACACGGGGTCATATCAAACTAAATCTAATATTTTCTATGCAGCAGTATGTATAGGTTGCAAAAATCTGCTCGCAATGCCAAAATATATGCATGTAAGTTCCACTTTCAGACACAGGAGGTTGGTGGCACCTTAATTGGGGACGACGGGCTCGTGGTAATGGCTGGAGCGGAATTGGTGGAATGGTATCAAACATGTTTTCTATGTGCTTGATGCCATTTACTCCATTCCAGTTATTATAAATCATCCTCCCCTCAGCAGCCTCCACTGCTTTCAGATGTACATCTTTTACAATCAGGAGAAATGTCTATTCATTCTATGGAGTCTCACTGGGGTGTAATACAATTTGTACAACATTTTTTAAAATAGATTATTTCATTTTTATATTAGTAGAGGAGCAGTATACCCTGTCGCAAACATCCGTCCATAACTCCTGAACCATAGTCAGACAAAGGCCCTTTTCCCAGATTATTTTCAAAGGAGTAAAGGAGGAGCCCACATTCTTAGATGGGAGTCTAAAAATATGGGAGATTTTGCCTTTGATGGATTGTGCTGTAGCAAGAAGGGTCTCAACTTCATTGAGCTGAGCTCTAAACCTCCTCTTGGAAGTGAAATTAGGAAATTACGTGTCTAATTTGAAGATAATTAAATTGGATCTTGGCACATTGAATTCACTGCAGAGTTCTTGAGAGTATTTCAGTGAAGTTGTGTTCTGATGAAACCGGTCTGAAAGGTCCTGAACCCTAGAGTATGCCAAAGATGAAAGTTGGCATCACTCAGGGCTTTTGGTAAGTCTGGGTTGCATACTATACATGTGTGAGAGCATATTTGGGAGGAAATGCCAAGGCATTTCTTGAAGTCCGGCTAGTAGGGTGTTGTAAATCACAAGTTTAGGCTTTTTTGTGTGTGAACCTTTTATTTAACTAGGCAAGTCAGTTAAGAACAAATTCTTATTTACAATGACGGCCTACTCCGGCCAAACCCAGACGACGCTGGGTCAATTGTGTGCCGCCCTATTGGACTCCCAATCACGGTCGGTTGTGATACAGCCTGGATTCCAACCAGGGTGTCTGCCTCTTGCACTGAGCTGCAGTGCCTTGGACCACTGCACCACTCGGGTGCCCCTTTTATACTTTTTAAACTACTAATCATTTAGTCCTTTATTCACTTTCATTGTTTTTATTCAACATTCTAAAGGTCCTATTGTGACATCATCAACTCCCAGACTTCCAACATCCATTCACAGTGAACAATGCAACTTTTGACACAAATTGGCAAATTTGACCACATTTCCAGCACTTTAGATTAAAACCTAGAGGGTATGACATTGAGGTCTACTTCTCTGGTATTTAAATCTGGAATCAGAATATAATTATCTACTACCAATCAAAAGTTACAGCTGTTTGTCTCATCCTTCAGCAGCCCAGATAGAGTTGTTGCTATGGATACCAATGCATTTCAATGGCAGAAAAAGGGGCTGGTACAAAAATGTTTATTTGTTTAGACCTCCTCTTTCACCATTTTAAGCTATCAACTCCAAACCAACGTTGACAGGTTCGGTCTGACCATACTTAGATTGCTTGTCAAAATATTTTTTTATTCTTCTATACCGGTATATATACTTTTTTAACCATTTACAATTTGCAAAAATTAACATCGGGTTGAATGAGAACCATAGGAATACAGAGGTAGCTATTCAAAACGGTTTTGCTCCTTGGCCAATTAAACTACCAGACCCAACATTAAAATGTTCAGGCTATCCTAACTTAAAATTATTTTAAACTGTTATTGACTATAACTATATACATTTGCAGAAATTAGCATAAAATAACTCACCAACTGTAAACTCTTGAACCGTTCAAGATAGACCAAACCAACTTTGACATGTTCAGGCCATTGTAACTTGAAATGATTTAAAACATGTATCAACTATAACTATATAAATAGTTTACTTTTTATACTTCTTCTGCTACCACAAAATACTTTTAGAGCTAAAGCAAGCCCCATAACTTTACTGAATGTAAAGTTACCAATGTTTTTTTTCCATTTACAATATTCTAATTTGTAAAAACAAAAAATGAAATGTTGTTAGCTAGGAATCGCATTGGCTATTTATCCATTATATTTACAGATTATAATTTGTTTTGTGCTTTCTCAGTGCGGTGCTTCAGCTCGTTTTCAGACTACTAACCCTTTTAGCCTACTCTTTTATTTACTTATTTTTTACTTTAGAAATATATTTATTCTCTTTAAATTCAGGTTGTTTGCGGATTCTGTATTTTTGTATTTGAACTTAATAATTAAAAAAAATTTGGAGGACAAGAAAGGCGGATTTGCAAAACATTAGATTCATTTTAGTAGCACCTACAACATGATAGAGCAGCGGGTGGTAACGTTGAAAGGTATAACTAACAAGTCGTGTGAGTAACCAATTTTTATTTTTAAAAACAACCTTTATTTTGAAAAACAATTCAGGAAGTAGCCTTACTTTTGTTTCCGGAATGAATTTCTGTGTGTAGTCTACCGTCTACATTGTGAACTTTGAATTCTCAAAACGTTGACTGAATACTGCAATTTACTATAACATAATTGTTTAACATTTACATAGTTCCAAGGACATGTGTGATAGCGTCGCCTTTCATGCTCAGCTAGCTTCAATAATTGAGGTTTTGGCGAATGCAGCCGTTGCCGAAATCTGTAAACTTGTAGATGACGGCCATGCTGCCTTACGTTTGGAAATCTCCCATAGCCAGAAAGAAATCGATAACCTGCGGAGGAAGCTGCTTTTGACAAAATTCCAGAGTTCTCAACGTGGCACAGAGAAATTCGGAGCCCTGCGACGCACAGTTCACAGGCGCGAAACCGATCTTGTTGCCCGAGCAAGAGCGAGCTTCGTTGGAAAGTCAATAGGCAGACATGGATATTGTAGGTTTTTTACCTTATTTAAACACGTTCAAATAATTTGTAATGTAGAATATGTAACGTTTATGAGGGTTTATCTTTTCTGGTGCAGTGGAGAATCGTTTTTCCTACAGCGAAGGGGACAACTTTACAAAGGATGTCACGAACTGGAAAGACGCAAGTCGCACCGCGACAGGCCAGGATGGAGGCATGCAGGTCAGTTGTCATTGACACGGTCAAATTGATGATTTATTTTCTCATTTCAAATGCTGTTTGGATATTTTTCTAATCAAATGTTTCTGATGAATACAAAACAGGTGGCAGATACGCAAGAGTCACCTCTTATCAAAATGGAGAACCTTGGTACCAGCAGAACAGAAGGTCATTTTATGCAACTAATCAAATCTATGCAATTTACACATTGTTGAGTAAAGCCTTTATTGCAGTATTTGATTAAGTTCTTGGTCATTACCCATAACTAATAAGTAAGGCAAAAAATAATCAGTCTTCACTACAGGAAGCTGATGTTGTTCTTTACGTTGACCCATTTCAGAGATTGTCCAACTGGTCAGTGAGAGCAGTGAGAAGTTCATTGCGGCTGAACCAGGTTCTTCATCATCTACTGAAACCACAGACCTTCTGAACCAGCAGGGCAACCGAGACAGAGCTCCAGACACCTCACTCGATATAGAACCTGAAAACCAGACCTTCCAGCATCCAGCGTCACAATACAACAGAGCAAGACAGGACCATCAGGTTGCTGAGGGTGTGACCTGGGAAACTGACCATCAACCCATAGAATACAGCCTGTCCCAATGGACAGAGAACCAAGAGACTGACAACCGAACTGTGAATGCTCCTCACAATTCCGGGTCAGACTCCAAAAGGCTGCCTGGACATCCAGAGAGGAGAGGGGTGTCTGGTAACTCTGGGGTCTGCATGTCTGCTTTGGACTCTCTGGACTGGGTGTCTGATGTGGTGCTGGTGGACTCAGTTCCCATTAAAGTGGAGGCAGATATGAGTTCAGAATGGAGCATAACTGGCCAAGAGGTGACATCTGGAGAGGTCTGTTCAGACGGCAGGCAGCTTGTGGACAACAGAGGAAGAGGGGGAATGGAGTCTGGACAGACAAAGTGTCCCACCGACACTGAAAACACAGAGCAAGGTAGAACTATAGGATCAAGGTCCAAGTTTCCAGATTTCAATGGACTGTCTAACCGAAACAGCTTTTCATCCCCAAGAGTTACTCTCCACCAGGTTCCCCAAAGAGGGAAGCAAGCCCCCTTCCTGAATTTCAACAGAGGCTCCAATTTTTCATCGAAAGGCATAGAAAAGCAGCCGCAACAGCTAACATCTCACTCACCCAAGAGGCAACTCCGGTGCAGCCTCTGCGGAAAGCCCTTCCCTCAGCCGGCGCAACTGCGGAGTCATATGCGTGTCCATACAGGGGAGAAACCGTACGGCTGCAGCCACTGCACCAAGCGCTTCTCCCACAGGCACCAGCTGAAGATGCATGAGAGGGTGCACACCGGAGAGAAACCATTTCACTGTGTCTACTGCGGGAAGTGCTTCACCCAGTCCAGTCACATGAAGAGGCACCTCCTTGTCCACACTGGTGGCAGGCCACAGGACATTGGGCTGCCCTGAGTGTTCCAGGGTGAAGTTTCCCCTTGGTACAGATCTAGGATCAGCTTCCTCTTCTCCAATCCTAACCTTAACCATTAGTAGGAAAACATCTAAAACTGACCCAAGATCAGTGTGTAGGGGCAACTTCACACTACTCCGCCTGGTGTAATTATAGGTAAGGCCAGGAGTTTTTCCTCACCACGTGACTAGACCAGGGAAAAACTCCTGGACCTAGTTGTAAGGGGAATGGCTCAACACTACTGTGGTTTTCATATGCATACTGGGTCCTTGTGCTTTTAACAGTTTGGATAGTTACCACATTCAGCACTACCCTCTGTGTGTAGTGGTAGTGTTTTCAGCTGGCTTGGTCCAGAGTGGACTGTTAATGTATAAGTTATTATAGGTGAAGATTTTAAACATCCTTTTGAATATGTATTGGTGCAGTGGTGAACCAAAGAACATCAATTATGAATGCAGGAAGCTCTGGACAGGTGCCTGGGTGAGCTAGGCCTGTAGGTGGTTGAGAGCTCGTTGCTCGGCTCGTCTCGTACCTGGACATAGGGAGGAGGAGGGTGCAGGGAAGAGGGTGACGGTGACTGTCACTTTCTGGACATCGACATGGCAGAAGAGAAAGCCACAGGTTCCCTGGGTGCCAGCACACTCCTGGACCTTGACACAGATCTGGCGACCCAGCAGGTGCAAGGCGAGAGTACTGACCTGGAATGGTAGGCTCTCAATGGTTGACTTTATAGAGGGTTTATTATGGTTAGATTTATTGGCGGCTTTATGGAACTATCTATATCACTTTACACTTTCCATAATATTCAGCCTAGGAAAACCATTGTCTGTTCAAAGTGGCAATTTGTTTTTGAGTCCCAGAATTAGAATGAATAGAATTAGAATTCATTTAATTCAATCAGAATTCTCTCTGGTTTATTCCTTTCCATTCTGACTCTGTTTTGAGTGAGCTAAACCAGTTCGGATGTGCACCAGTACTCTAGAACCAAGCTACTCACTCACCTCTTCTTTATTCCCAGAATCCCCAGAGGTACTATGGTCTGGGGAAACACAATCTCTTGGAGGTAAGTAACAGTACCTGTAGGTTTATCTAGCCTAGAACAGGCAGAACATCACCTTCCTACTTTCATAATATCAGATTTGAAACCGTTCACTCATTGTTTTTGATTCTCCATACATGATGCTATTTTTTGTTGTTGATTAACATTCATATAATAGACTAATATAAATGTCTTCTTGACTTGGACATGTAGCCTTAGTGACTTTCCTCATATACCACTGCTTAGCTGCCAAACTGATTGTTCCGGACTAGCACCTGATCTATATACAGATACAATATGGAAACAATTGAATTAACTTTGTCTTTGCAGCTTCCTCTGGAGTCGCTGGTGTGGATCTTCTGGGATATGCTGCATGTGGACGGGAAGAGAGACTACTGGAACCTGTCTCTGGTCACAGCGGAACCTTCCGTACCATCCTGAGAAAGCTGTCATCAAGGCAAAGAGTGTCTCCTTTGAAGAATATAAAATATATTTTCATTTGTTTAACACTTTTTTTCAGTTAATACATGATTACATATGTTAATTCATAGTGTTGATGTCTTCACTATTATTCTACAATGTAGAAAATAGTAAAAAGAAAAACCCTTGAATGAGTAGGTGTGTCTAAACTTTTGACTGGTACTGTATATGCTTTTTAAAACTATAACCGATAAAATGTTTCATAAATGAACATGGGTTTGGATGAGAACCATAGGAATACAGAGGTAGGTATTCAAAATGGTCTGGCACCTTGGCCAATTAAGCTACAAGGCCGAACTTTAAAACATTCAGCTCATCCTAACTTAAAATTCTTTAAAACTGAAAGACTATAACTATATATTTGCATAAAATACTCTGCAAAAGTAACTATTCAACTGTTCAAGTTAGAGACACCAAACCAATTTTCACATGTTCAGGCCATCCTAACTAAAAAAATATTTAAAACATTTATAAACTATAACTACAAATGTGCATAAATTAGCATATCCATAAAATGGTACAGCTGTTGTCGGAGTTTAGAGTGACGAAAAGTAGCTAGTTAACGTCAGCTAACGGATTTCTTGTCTCGTCAATGAGCAGCCCAAATGTAGCCGTTGCTATGTGTACACACGCAGAGGAGCGCATGGGGCAGTGCAGGAAGCAAGGGACAGACCGAGATTAGCTATTGATACTAATTGAGGAAGTTACTGTGTTTCTAATTATGTGTTGAGAAATCGGGCTTCGGTAGGGCATGAGCGTCACCAGCATGGGTAGGGCTCGGCCTAAAATGTCATGCCTCTGCTTTTCTTTTCATTCAAATAGTTAAAATACCACTAAAATACTTTTAAAGAGCTGTCATCACTAGATGTATCATCATATTTCCCTCCCCAAATAATAGCCTAAATGTTTCTAATTCATTATGAGTTCCTCCCTTCCACCACAACAGCAAGTCTTCACATTCAGAAAGCATTTTCTATCTCACTTTGAACAACCGACCTATGAAGACTGTACTGTTTGATCATTACATCCTCCTTAAACTAAAATCAAACTTCATTGACATTTTTACAAAATGCATCTATTTATCTGAAACCCCCAGCATGGATTGAATTGCTTTGCTTTCCTACGAGTGTTGTCTACATGATCCTGCCTTTTATTACCATCGTCTGACAGATCTTTGTCCTATCTCTTCTTTCAGTTTTCACACTCAACTGTAGTTTAGACATTGTGATCTTACTGCCCCACAATCCAAAGCAATACGGTTGATATAGTAGTCTGTCAAAGTAATCAGACCAATTGTTTTACTAAATATAACTTTGACTACAGTGCATTCAGAAAATATTCAGACCCCTTCCCTTTTCCACATTTTGTTACACTACAGCCTTATTCTAAAATGTATTAAATTATAATTTTTTCAATCTGCACATTACACTATAATGACAAAGTGAAAACAGGATTTAAGAAATGTTTGCAAATGTATTAAAAATAAAAAAAATCAGATACCTTATTTACATAAGTAATCAGACCCTTTGCTATGAGACTAGAAATTGAGCACAGTTGCATCCTGTTTCCATAGATCCTCGAGATGTTTCTACAACTTGATTGTAGTCCACCTGTGGTAAATTCAATTGATTGGACATGATTTGGAAAGGCACACACCTGTCTATGAGGTCCCACAGTTGACAGTGCATGTCAGAGCAAAAACCAAGCCATGAGGTTGAAGGAATTGTGTTGAGGCACAGATCTGGGGAAAGGTGCCAAAAAATGTCTGCAGCACTGAATGTCCCCAAGAACAGAGGCCTCCATCATACTTAAATTGAAATAGTTTAGAACCACCAAGACTCTTCTTCTTGGTCGCCCGGCCAAAGTGAGCAATCGGGGGAGAAAGGCCAGGGAGGTGACCAAGAGCCCGATGGTCACTCTAACAGAGCTCTAGAGTTCCTGTGTGGAGATGGGAGTACCTTCCAGAAGGACAACCATCACTGCAGCACTCCACCAATCAGGCCTTTAGGGTACAGTGGACAGACATAAGCCACTTCTCAGTAAAATGCACATGACAGCCCGCTTGGAGTTTACCAAAAGGCACCTAAAGGACTCTGACCACGAGAAACAAGATTCTCTGGTCTGATGAAACCAAGATTGAACTCTTTGACCTACAAGCCAAGTGTCACGTCTGGAGGAAACCTGCAACCATCCCTACGGTGAAGCATGGTGGTGGCAGCATCATGCTGTGGGGAAGTTTTTCAGTGGCAGGGACTGGGAGACTAGGCAGGATCGAGGGAAAGCTGAATGGAGCAAAGTACAGAGAGGTCCTTGATGAAAACCGGCTCCAGAGCACTCAGGACCTATGACTGGGGCGAAGGTTCACCTTCCAACAGGACATTGACTAAGCACATAGCCAAGACAACGCAGGAGTGGCTATGGGACAAGTCTCTGAATGTCCTTGAGTGGCCCAAGCAAGAGCCCGGACTTGAACCCGATCGATCTCTGAAGAGACTTGAAAATAGCTGTGCAGTGACGCTCCCCATCCAACCTGACAGAGCTTGAGAGGATCTGCAGAGAAGATCGGGAGAAACTCCCCAAATACAGGTGTGCCAAGCTTGTAGCGAGAAGACTCGAGGCTATAATCACTGCCATAGGTGCTTCAATAAAGTACTGAGTGATGGTCTGAATACTTATGTAAATGTCATATTTCAGTTGTATTCATAATTTTTTTTGCAACATTTTCTAAAAACCTGTTTTTTTCTTGGTCATTATGGGGTACTGTGTGTAGATTGAGGGGGGGGGGGGACTAAAATGGGGGACCATTTTAGGATAAGGCTGTAACGTAACAACATGTGATAAAAGTCAAGGGGTTTGAATACTTTCCGAATGCACTATTTAAAGTAAATGCTTTGCTTTAAATAGTAAAGTAAAACTGGTTCAACTTCTTCCACTTTAAGGACCTAAAGGAAGCCCCATAGCTTTACTTAATGTAAAGTTACCATCTAGTTAGCAAGTTCTTTATACAGTTTTGTCATTTATAATAAAAATGATATATTCAGATGTTTGTTTTTAATCTTTCTACTGTTACATTGTTCAGCGTTAGAGTGTATTCTCAGTGTGGTGCTTCAGTTAGTTTTGAGACTACTAACCCTTAGCCTTCTCTCTTGATTGACTTCTTTTTAACTGAAGGAATACATTTATTCCTTTTAAATTCAGGTTGTATGCTGATTCTGTATTTTTTTACTTGAACTTATTAGTACAATTGTTGAAGGACAACGTGAGCTTGTTATATTTGTATTCACTTAATTGAAAGGCAAATTATATTTTTTTAACAATTTGATTCCTTTTAATAGCAGCAACAATATGATACAGCAGCAGGTGGCAATGTTGGAAGGTTGAACTAAGGGAAATCGTGTGTGTGTAACCAACCTTTATTTTGAAAAGCAAACTTTTTTTATTTTGAAGAACGATCCAGGAAGTAGCGGAACAAAAACAACAACAAAAATTGTGTTCAATGCTCTATGGTGTGAATTGTGTAGTCTGAAGACGTTGACTTTACACTGCAATGCAAATTACTATAACATAAGTGTTTAACATAAACATAGCGCTAAGGAGATGTCCGATACTGTCGCATTTCATGCTCAGCTAGCCTCCATCGTCGAGGTTTTGGCGAATGCAGCCGTTGCCGAAATCTGCAAACTTGTAGATGACGGCCATGCTGCTTTACGTTTGGAAATTTCCCATAGTCAGAAAGAAATCGAGAACTTGCGGAGGAAGCTGGTTTTGACAAAATGTCAGACTTCTCGACGGGGCACAGAAAGATTCGGAGCCCTGCGACGCACAGTTCACAAGCACGTGGACACTAATCATGTTGCCCGGGGAAGAGGGAGCTTTGTAGGGAAGTCGACAGGCAGACTTGGATATTGTAGGTTTTTTACCTTATTTAAACACGTTCAAAAACATGATTGGTAATGTAGAATCTATAACGTTTATGGGGGTTTCTCTTGTTTGGTGCAGTGAAGAATCGTTTTGACGACATTGAAGAGGGCAACTTTATGCAGGATGTCACTACCTGGAAAGACGCAGGACGCACAGCGACAGACCATAATGGTGGCATGCAGGTCAGTTGTCCTAGACATGGTCAAATGTATTGTTGTTTAATCATATTTCAAGTGCTGTTGTGGATATGTTATTAATAAAAAGGTTTATGATGAATACAAAACACAGATGGCAGATATGCAAGAAGAAACTCATGTCAAAATGGAGAACCTTGACACCAGTACAATAGAAGGTATTTTTTGTTGTTGCAACTAATCCAATCTATGCAATTTACATATTATGTTAAGTAAAGCTGTCCATGTTTATTGCAGTATTTCATTAACTTATTGGTCATTACCCATAACTAATAAATAAAGCAAAGAAGAATCAGTCTCCACTACAGGAAGCTGATGCTGTGCTGTGCTTTACTTTTCCCCATTTCAGAGATTGCCCAACCGGTCAGTGAGAGCAGTGAGAAGATCATTGTAGCAGAACCAGGTTCTTCATCATGTACTGAAACCACAGACCTTCTGGACCAGCAGGGCAACAGACACAGAGCTCCAGACACCTCACTCAATATAGAACCTGAAAACCAGACCTTCCAGCATCCAGCGTCACAATACAACAGAGCAAGACAAGACCATCAGGTTGCTGAGGGTGTGACCTGGGAAACTGACCATCAACCCATAGAATACAGCCTGTCCCAATGGACAGAGAACCAAGAGACTGACAACCCAACTGTGAATGTTCCTCATAATGCAGGGCCAGACTCCAAGAGGCTGTCTGGACATCCAGAGAGGAGAGGGGTGTCTGGTAACTCTGGGGTCTGCATGTCTGCTTCAGGCTCTCTGGACTGGCTGCCTGATGTGGTGATGGTGGACTCAGTTCCCATTAAAGTGGAGGCAGATATGAGTTCAGAATGGAGCCTAACTGGCCAAGAGGTGACATCTGGAGAGGTCTGTTCAGACGGCAGGCAGCTTGTGGACAACAGAGGAAGAGGGGGAATGGAGTCTGGACAGACAAAGTGTCCCCCTGACACTCAACATGCAGAGCAAGGGAGAACTGTAGGATCAAGGTCCAAGTTGCCAGATTTCAATGGACTGTCCACCCAAAACAGCTTTTCATCCCCAAGGGTTACTCTTCACCAGGTTCCCCAAAGAGGGAAGCAAGCCCCCTTTCCGAATTTCAACAGAGGCTCCACTTCTTCATCGAAAGGCATAGAAAAGCAGCCGCAACAGCTGACGTCTCACTCCACCAAGAGATATCTCCGTTGCAGCCTCTGCGGGAAGCCCTTCCCCCAGGCGTACCTAAGCAGGCACATGCGGGTCCATACGGGGGAGAAACCGTACGGCTGCAGCCACTGCACCAAGCGCTTCTCCCACAGCCACCAGCTGAAGAGGCATGAGAGGGTGCACACCGGAGAGAAACCGTTTCAATGTGTCTACTGTGGGAAGTGCTTCACCCAGTCCTGCCACATGAAGAAGCACCTCCTCGTCCACACTGGTGTCAGGACACAGGACGTTGTGCTGCCCTAAGTGTTCCAGGGTGAAGTTCAGACTAGATACAGATCTAGGATCAGCTTCCTCTCCCACAATCCTAACCTTGACAATTAGTGTATTTTTTTTCTTCTTTAAACTGACCCAACATCAGCATTTAAGGGCAACTTCACACTACTCCTCCCAGTGTAATGATAGGCAGGGCCTGAAGTTTTTCCTCACCACGTGACCAGGCCAGGGAAAAACTCCTGGCCCTAGTTGTAAATGGAATGTCTCAACGCCACTGTGGTTTATATATGAATACTGGGTCCATGTATTTTCCACTTTGAATGGTTTCCTCATTGAACACTTCCCTCTGTGTGTAGTGGTCGTGTTTTCAGTTCAGCTGGCTTGATGCTTGGTCCAGAGTAGACTGATAATGTATAAGTTATTACAGAGGAAGATTTTAAACGTATTTTAGTCAGTTAGCAGACGCTCTTATCCATAGCGACTTACAAGAGCATTTAAGGTTAAGTGCTGTGCTCAAGGGCACGTCGACAGATTTTTCAGCTTGTCGGCTAGGTGATTCCAACCTGCGACCTTTCAGTTATTGGCTCAACGCTCTTAACCGCTAGGCTACATCCTTATGAATTTGTTTTTGTTCAGTGGGGAACCAAAGTACAATAATTAAGACTACATTTCCATTAACTTGTCAATAAGACAGATTCCCTATCAGACTGATAGGCTGTAACGATGTAGATGGATTTCATATCAATGTGAACAGAGTTCAGGAAGCATTGGACAGGTGCCTGGGCGAGCAAGGCCTGTTGGTGGTTGAGAGTTTGTTGCTCGTCTCTGTTCGTACTTGGACGCAGGGATGAGGAGGAGGAAGGCGCAGGGTTCCCAGACGCCAGCGCACTCCTTGCCCTGGAAACGGACCTGGCGACCCAGCAGTTGCAAGGTGAGAGAGAGTGCTGACTGGAATGGTAAGCTGTCAATGTTTGTCGTTTATACAGGGTTTAATATGGTTGGATTTGTAGAGTTCTATAAAGCCGTCTTGATACCCCTCTACCCTTCCCATCATATTCTGCCTAGGAAAACACTTTTGTATTGACAGTTGCTATGAGATTTTGAGTCCCATAATTAGAATCCATAGAATGGTCCTTTGGAGGAAGGATTTTTGGGATATATTTGACATTTGTATCCTAAAGCGTAATTAGTTGAAGTTTGTATATTTGTGACATTTTGGCCTTACCCAGTACTCCTTTTAAAGACGCCATGCTTCAGTTGTAGGTGCTACAAAGCAACATTTAGTGTCATATACAACTTTACTGCTTGCTCTGTATTTTGATTAGTATTTTGTAACACATTTCTTGCATTAATTTGTGAATATTTACAAATATGAATATTGAAAGTATACGTATTTTTTTATTAGGCTTTTACATTTTTTTTTACAAACATTGTCAAACATGATGTACTTTACAGGAAATTCAAAGTTCTGTTAGCTCAATACTTTAAAGTTATGGATTCTTTTATAGAGACACTTTGGCATAGTAAACAATGTAACCAATCACAGCCCTCCTTTTAAGTGTCATTGCACATCCTGCAAATCAACAGCAGAGGTGACTATTTTGAATCCATTTTCACATTCACTCTGTTGGTAATGCTTAAAAATGTGTTTTACTCTAAAAGTAGCAGAGATTCCACTCTGTATCTTTGATATGCCCATAGTGTATTATGTTTGCCAAATCAAAAGTGGGATATTTTCACTTCATGTTGTTATTTTTCTACATTCCGAAATGTATGTAAGAAATGTTATTGAAATCAAAATACATATGACAGAGCAAGCAGTTTAGCTTCATATGACACCATATATTGGCATGTAGCACCTACAGATAAAACAATATGGAGTCTTACAGGAGTCCTGGGTAATGTCAAATTCGAACTATAGTTAGTTATTTCTAAATCATGCTTTAAGACACTGTTAAATGTGTATATATATATATATATTACTCAGCAAAAAAAGAAACGTCCTCTCACTGTCAACTGCTTTTTCATTAATCTTAACATTTGTATGAACAATCTTAATATTTGTATGAACATAACAAGATTCAACAACTGAGACATAAACTGAACAAGTTCCACAGACATGTGACTAACAGAAATGGAATATTGTGTCCCTGAACAAAGGGGGGGGTCAAAAGTAACAGTCAGTATCTGGTGTGGCCACTAGCTGCATGAAGTACTGCAGTGCATCTCCTCCTCATGGACTGCACCAGATTTGCTAGTTCTTTCTGTGAGATGTTACCCCGCTCTTCCACCAAGGCACCTGCAAGTTCCTGGGACAGTTCTGGGGGGGAATGGCCCTAGCCCTCACCCTCCGATCCAACAGTTCCCAGACGTGCTCAATGGGATTGAGATCCGGACTCTTCGCTGGCCATGGCAGAACACTGACATTCATGTCTTGCAGGAAATCACGCACAGAACGAGCAGTATGGCTGGTGGCATTGTCATGCTGGAGGGTCATGTCAGGATGAGCCTGCAGGAAGGGTACCACATGAGGGAGGAGGATGTCTTCCCTGTAACGCACAGCGTTGAGATTGCCTGCAATGACAACAAGCTCAGTCCGATGATGCTGTGACACACCGCCCCAGACCATGACGGACCCTCCACCTCCAAATCGATCCCGCTCCAGAGAACAGGCCTCAGTGTAACGCTCATTCCATCGATATTAAACGCAAATTCCGACCATCACCCCATGTCACAGATAAAACCGCGACTCGTCAGTGAAGAGCACTTTTTGCCAGTCCTGTCTGGTCCAGCGACGTTGGGTTTGTGCCCATAGGCGACATTGTTGCCGGTGATGTCTGGTGATGACCTGCCTTACAACAGGCCTACAAGCCCTCAGTCCAGCCTCTCTCAGCCTATTGCGGACAGTCTGAGCACTGATGGAGGGATTGTGCGTTCCTGGTGTAACTTAGGCAGTTGTTGTTGCCATCCTGTACCTTTCCCGCTGGTGTGATGTTTGGATGTACCGATCCTGTGCAGGTGTTGTTACACGTGATCTGCCACTGCAAGGATGATCAGCTGTCCATCCTGTTTCCCTGTAGCGCTGTCTTAGGCGTCTCACAGTACGGACATTGCAATTTATTGCCCTGGCCACATCTGCAGTCCTCATGCCTCCTTCACCATGCCTAAGGCACGTTCACGCAGTTGAGCAGGGACCCTGGATATCTTTCTTTTGGTGTTTTTCAGAGTCAGTAGAAAGGCCTCTTCAGTGTCCTATGTTTTCATAACTGTGACCTTAATTGCCTACCATCTGTAAGCTGGTAGTGTCTTAACGACCATTCCACAGGTGCATGTTCATTCATTGTTTATGGTTCATTGAACAAGCATGGGAAACAGTGTTAAACACTTTCTAATGAAGATTTGTGAAGTTATTTGGATTTTTACGAATTATCTTTGAAAGACAGGGTCCTGAAAAAGGGCAGTTTATTTTTTTGCTGAGTTATTTATATATATATATATATATATCTCAATCAACAATCCTTCCTATAATGGGCCCTGCTATGGATTAAATTGAATGCAAATTAAAAGTTTTCAAGTTTTGTGTGGATTTACCCATAAATTTCTTCTACAGTTTGACTTGTAGCCTACTTAGTGACTTTCCTGTCTTCTGTTCAACGACAAACACTTTATCGATATAGGCAACTAAAACACTAAAAGCACAGTTGCTTGCAGCTTCCTCTCGAGTCACTGGTATGGATCTTCTGGGATATATTGTGTGTGTGGAGGGGAAGTGAGGCAACTGGAACCTGTCTCTGGTCTGCAGAACCTTCAATACAATGCGGACAAATTACATTTTCAGGAAGTACTCCACAGGGAAGGTTAGTATCAATAAATTCCTTAAATCTGAAAAAGCCTATGGGATACAGGCACATTTTTTAAAAATTAATTAGTTCTATATCATGGAGTGCTCTGAGGACAGTTTCATGAACCATGTTTCCATAAAAAAATATTTCCAGATAAAGGAACGTCTTGAATCTCATTCTGTGATTGGTTGTTACGGTCTTACAAACGTCATTGTATGTCAACACTGTGCAAACACCTCAAAAAGTGCCTGTGTCCCATAGACTTAAGATTCTTTACTTGTGCATTCATATTCCATGTATTCCATTCTGGTTTGTCTGACAATCTGTTCTGTTCTGTGTTTATTTTCCAGAGATCAGATCCTGAACCCCAGTAGTTACTGAAAGGAGAAGCCAGTACATTGTGCTTACAGGTTACTGTGAAGGACAACATAAACCATTATATGCTTGCTGCTCTTCTTACACCTCTATTACTAATAAAACGTTTATTTACAATGTTCTCGTTTATTGTAAAAACAAAAAGCTACATGTTATTTAGGTGTTTAGCTATTACTCAAGACTATCAAAAATCCCTTTGGCTATTTATATACTGTACCAGTCAAAAGTTTGGACACACCTACTCATTCCCAAGTGGGCTCCAGAGTGACGCAGCGGTCTTAGGCACTGTGTCTCAGTGCTAGAGGTGTCACTACAGACTGGTTCGATTCCAGGCTGTGTCACAACTGGCCGTGATTGGGAGTCCCATAGGGCTGCTCACAATTGGCCCAGCGTAGTCTTGGTAAGGGTTTGGCCGGGGTACGCTGTCATTGTAAATAAGAATTTGTTTTTAACTGACTTGCCTAGTTAAAAAAATATACTTTGAAAGTTTCTTCAAGTGCAGTCACAAAAACCATCAGGCGCTATGATGAAACTGGCTCTCATGAGGACCACGACAGGAAAGGAAGACCCAGAGTTACCTCTGCTGCAGAGGATAAGTTCATTAGAGTTAACTGCACCTCAGATTGCAGCCCAAATAAATGCTTCACAGAGTTCAAGAGACATCTCAACATCAACTGTTCAGAGAAGACTGAATCAGGCCTTCATGGTTGAATTGTGGCAAAGAAACCACTACTAAAAGACACCAATGAGAAGACGAGACTTGCTTGGGCCAAGAAACACGAGCAATGGACATTAGACCGGGGGGAAGTCTGCTTTGCTCTGATGAGTCCAAATGTGAGATATTTTGTGAGAGGTAGAGTAGGTGAACGGATGATCGCCGCATGTGTGGTTCCCACTGTGAAACATGGAGAAGGAAGTGTGATGGTGGGGGGGTGCTTTGCTGGTGACACTCAGGGATTTATTTAGAATTCAAGGCACACTTAACCAGCATGGCTACCACAGCGATACGCTGTCCCATCTGGTTTGCGCTTAGTGGGACTATCATTTGTTTTTCAACAGGACAATGACCCAACACACGTCCAGGCTGTGTAAGGGCTATTTGACGGAGAAGGATAGTGATGGAGTGCTGCATCAGATGACCTGGCCTCCACAACCCAATTGAGCTGGTTTGGGATGAGTTGGACCTCAGAGTGAAGGAAAAGCAGCCAACAAGTGCTCTGCATATGTGGGAACTCCTTCAAGATGGTTGTAAAAGCATTCCCCAAGAAGCTGGTTAAGAGAATGCCGAAGAGTGTGCAAAGCTGTCAAAGCAAAGGGTGGCTACTTTCAAGAATGTAAAATCTAAAATATATTTTGATTTGTTTAACACTTTTTTTGGTTACTTCATGATTCCATATGTGTTATTTCATAGTTTTGATGTCTTCACTATTATTCTACAATGTAGGAAATAGTAAAACATTAAGAAAAACCCTGGAATGAGTTGATGGGTCCAAACTATTGACTGGTACTGTACTCTGTATTACATATAAAATACACTGCTCAAAAAAATAAAGGGAGCACTTAAACAACACAATGTAACTCCAAGTCAATCACACTTCTGTGAAATCAAACTGTCCACTTAGGAAGCAACACTGATTGACAATAAATTGCACATGCTGTTGTGCAAATGGAATAGACAAAAGGTGGAAATTATAGGCAATTAGCAAGACACCCCCAAAAAAGGAGTGATTCTGCAGGTGGTGACCACAGACCACTTCTCAGTTCCTATGCTTCCTGGCTGATGTTTTGGTCACTTTTGAATGCTGGCGGTGCTCTCACTCTAGTGGTAGCATGAGACGGAGTCTACAACCCACACAAGTGGCTCAGGTAGTGCAGTTCATCCAGAATGGCACATCAATGCGAACTGTGGCAAAAAGGTTTGCTGTGTCTGTCAGCGTAGTGTCCAGAGCATGCAGGCGCTACCAGGAGACAGGCCAGTACATCAGGAGACGTGGAGGAGGCCGTAGGAGGGCAACAACCCAGCAGCAGGACCGCTACCTCCGCCTTAGTGCAAGGAGGAGCACTGCCAGAGCCCTGCAAAATGACCTCCAGCAGGCCACAAATGTGCATGTGTCAGCATATGGTCTCACAAGGGGTCTGAGGATCTCATCTCGGTACCTAATGGCAGTCAGGCTACCTCTGGCGAGCACATGGAGGGCTGTGCGGCCCCACAAAGAAATGCCACCCCACACCATGACTGACCCATCGCCAAACCGGTCATGCTGGAGGATGTTGCAGGCAGCAGAACGTTCTCCACGGTGTCTCCAGACTCTGTCACATCTGTCACGTGCTCAGTGTGAACCTGCTTTCATCTGTGAAGAGCACAGGGCGCCAGTGGCGAATTTGCCAATCTTGGTGTTCTCTGGCAAATGCCAAACGTCCTGCACGGTGTTGGGCTGTAAGCACAACCCCCACCTGTGGACGTCGGGCCCTCATACCACCCTCATGGAGTCTGTTTCTGACCGTTTGAGCAGACACATGCACATTTGTGGCCTGCTGGAGTTCATTTTGCAGGGCGCTGGCAGTGCACCTCCTTGCACAAAGGCGGAGGTAGCGGGCCTGCTGCTGGGTTGTTGCCCTCCTACGGCCTCCTCCACGTCTCCTGATGTACTGGCCTGTCTCCTGGTAGCGCCTGCATGCTCTGGACACTACGCTGACAGACACAGCAAACCTTTTTGCCACAGTTCGCATTGATGTGCCATCCTGGATGAACTGCACTACCTGAGCCACTTGTGTGGGTTGTAGACTCCGTCTCATGCTACCACTAGAGTGAGAGCACCGCCAGCATTCAAAAGTGACCAAAACATCAGGCAGGAAGCATAGGAACTGAGAAGTGGTCTGTGGTCCCCACCTGCAGAATCATTCCTGTTTTGGGGGGTGTCTTGCTAATTGCCTATAATTTCCACCTGTTGTCTATTCCATTTCCACAACAGCATGTGCAATTTATTGTCAATCAGTGTTGCTTCCTAAGTGGACAGTTTGATTTCACAGAAGTGTGATTGACTTGGAGTTACATTGTGTTGTTTAAGTGTTCCCTTTATTTTTTTGAGCAGTGTATATATTTTTCTACTGTTACATTGTTTAGAATTAGAGTGCATTCTCATTGTGTGCTTCAGTTAACCCGTATCCTACTCTTTGATTTACTAAGTTTTAACTGCTGGAACTTATTCGTTTTAGGTTGTATGCCTATTCTGTTTGTTGTGTACTTAAACTAAATAGTAAAATAATCATTTTTGGAGGACAAAGTGTGTGTTTGATTAAATTCAATACTTCAATGAAAGTCAAAGAAGGCTGATTTAAAAATATAATAATATTCCTTTCAGTTGCAGCTACAATATGATATAGCAACAGGTAGCAATGTAAGAACTAACACAAGTCGTGTGTAATCAACCTTTATTTTGAAAAACGGTCCAGGAAGTAGGTGACATCTTGTTTCCGGAACAAGAAGAGTTGTGTGAAGAAGCGTACGGTTTATGTTGGAAACCGTGTAACTTAGTCTTAAGACGTTGACTGAACAATGCAATGCAAATTACTTTAACGTAAGCGTTTAACATAGAGCCAATGAGATGTCTGATACTGTAGCCTTTCATGCTCAGCTAGCCTCCATCATTGAGGTTTTGGCGAATGCAGCCGTTGCCGAAATCTGCAAACTTGTAGATGACGGCCATGCCTCCTTACGGTTGGAAATTTCCCATAGCCAGAAAGAAATCGACAACCTGCGGAGGAAGCTGCTTTTGACAAAATTCCAGCATTCTCGACGGAGTGCAGAGAAATTGGGAGTCCTGCGACGCACAGTTCACCGACGCGTGGACACCGATAAGTTTACCCCGGCAAGAGAGAGCTTCGTAGAAAAGCCAACAGACAGACTTGGATATTGTAGGTTTTAACCTTATTTCAAAACGTTAAAATGAATGGGTCATGTGAAATATGTGACGTTTGAGCGTTGTTCTTTTCTGGTGCAGTGCAGAATTGTTTTGCCGACAGTGAAGGGAGCAACTTTACGCAGAATGTAGTCAACTGGAGAGACTCAGAACGCACAGCAACAGACCGGGATTGGGGCATGCAGGTCAGTTGTCATAGACATGGTCAAATGTATTTTATTTATTTTCTCAATTTTCTAATGGTGTTGGGAGTATTTTTCTAATAAAATGTTCCTGATAAATACAAAACACAGATGGCAGCTATGCAAGTGGCACCTCTTATCAAAATGGAGAACCATGGCACCAGTAGAACAGAAGGTATTTTTGTTAAACTTATCTAATCTATGAAATTCACACTTTGTTGCTTGACTAATCCTTCAATGTTTATTGCAGTATCTGATTTACTTCTTAGTCATAACCCATAACTAATAAGGCAAAGAAGAATCAGTCTCCACTAAAGGTCGCTGATGTTGTGCCCCATTTCAGAGATTGTCCAACTGGTCAGTGAGAGCAGTGAGAAGATCATTGTGGCAGAACCAGGTTCTTCGTCATCTACTGAAACCACAGACCCTCTGGACCAGCAGGACAACCGAGACAGAGCTCCAGACACCTCACTCAATATAGAACCTGAAAACCAGACCTTCCAGCATCCAGCGTCACAATACAACAGAGCAAGACAGGACCATCAGGTTGCTGAGGGTGTGACCTGGGAAACTGACCATCAACCCATAGAATACAGCCTGTCCCAATGGACAGAGAACCAAGAGACTGACAACCCAACTGTGAATGCTCCTCACAATGCAGGGCCAGACTCCAAGAGGCTGTCTGGACATCCAGAGAGGAGAGGGGTGTCTGGTAACTCTGGGGTCTGCATGTCTGCTCCAGGCTCTCTGGACTGGCTGCCTGATGTGGTGATGGTGGACTCAGTTCCCATTAAAGTAGAGGCAGATATGAGTTCAGAATGGAGCATAACTGGCCAAGAGGCGACATCTGGAGAGGTCTGTTCAGACGGCAGGCAGCTTGTGGACAACAGAGGAAGAGGGGGAATGGAGTCTGGACAGACAAAGTGTCCCCCTGACACTCAACATGCAGAACAAGGGACAACTGTAGGATCAAGGTCCAAGATGTCAGAATTCAATGGACTGTCCACCCGAAACAGATTTTCATCCCCAAGGG
This sequence comes from Salvelinus fontinalis, assembly GCF_029448725.1. NCBI lineage: Eukaryota > Metazoa > Chordata > Actinopteri > Salmoniformes > Salmonidae > Salvelinus > Salvelinus fontinalis. Next base: position 78,496 of record NW_026600494.1, read on the forward strand.
TTATTCTCCACCAGGTTCCCCAAAGAGGGAAGCCAGCCCACTCCCCGAATTTCAACAGAGGCTCCACTTCTTCACCAAAAGGCATAGAAAAGCAGCCGCAACAGCTAACGTCTCACTCGCCCAAGAGGCAGCTCCGGTGCAGCCTCTGTGGAAAGCCCTTCCACCAGCCGGCTCACCTGCGGAGTCACATGCGGGTCCATACGGGGGAGAAACCGTACGGCTGCAGCCACTGCACCAAGCGCTTCTCCCACAGCCACCAGCTGAAGATGCATGAGAGGGTGCACACCGGAGAGAAACCATTTCACTGTGTCTACTGCGGGAAGTCCTTCACCCAGTCCGGCAACATGAAGAAGCACCTCCTCGTCCACACTGGTGGCAGGCCACAGGACATTGGGCTGCCCTGAGTGTTCCAGGGTGAAGTTTCCCCTTGGTACAGATCTAGGATCAGCTTCCTCTCCCACAATCTTAACCTTTACCATTAGTAGAAAGAAATGCTAAACTGACCCAACATCAGTGTCTAGGGGCAATTTAACACTACTCTTCCTGGTGTAATGAAATGCAGGGCCAGTAGTTTTTCCTCAGAATGTGACCAGACTGGGGGGAAACTCCTGGTCCTAGTTGTAAGGGGAATGGCTCCACACTCATGGGTTTTCATATTTATTTATTTATTTATCCGTTATTTTACCAGGTAAGTTGACTGAGAACACATTCTCATTTGCAGCAACGACCTGGGGAATAGTTACAGGGGAGAGGAGGGGGATGAATGATCCAATATGAAAACTGAGTCGATGTGTTTTTAACAGTTTGATTGGTTTCCACATTGAACGGTTCTGGTGTGTAGTGGTTGTATTTTCAGTTTACTGGCTTGATGCTTGGTCCAGAGTGGATAGATAATGTATAAGTTATGAAGAAGACTCGATCCTGAGCTAGCCTGACGACTCACACTAAATTATTCAGCTGCTCTGTCGTTCACTACATACAGTCATTTGTGGTGATGAGGGGCACTATGGGTGTTGTACAAAATAAAGTCATCAGTGATTGGATCGTCTCTAACCAATTAAGAGTGTCCATGCCAATGACGAATTTTCAAACCATAGCTTTAATCACATGTTTTCTGACTCTGGCCCAACCCAATCGTTTTCTGGACCAATCAGATGGCCCTGAATGTGTTCGCATTCAGTAAAGGGTCGGTGAGGTACTCCAATCTGGACTCATTGCTCTCAAGAAACTGACGTCTGAGGGAGTGGCGTAGGGTTTGGCCAGAGCAAAGAGTTGGTAGCCAGGAAAATCCAGTAGTATCTGAAAGTAGAATCCAGTACATTGTGGTTACTGGTTTCTGTGAATGACTACATAAACCATTATATTCTTGCTGTGTGATTGCTATACTGCTATTGCAATGTAATTATTAGTGCGGTTTGCGAAGCACGAGACCCCACTTTAAATCTTCGTCATACTTTATATTATTATTATTTAAGCTAGAAACGCCATTCAAACTTTAAACGTGCAGAGCGGTCAGGACCAATGTGCTTGCATACAACTTTTTATAGCTTTTGTACTTTTTAAACTACTAAGCTTTTTGTCCCTTATTTACTTACATAGTTTTTATTCAACATTGTAAAGGTCCTATTGTGACATCATCAACTCCCAGACTTCCAACATCCATTCACGGTTAACAATGCAACTTTTGACGGAAATCCTTAACTTTGACCACATTTCCAGCACTTTAGATTAAAACCTATAGGGTATGACATTGAGGTCTACTTCTCTGGTATTTAAATCTGGAATCAGAACAGAATTATCTACTACCAATCAAAAAGTTACAGCTGTTTGTCTGAGTTTAGAGTGAAGAAAAGCAGCTAACTAAGGTCAGCTAACAGCTGTCATGTCTCGTAATTGAGGTGCCCAAACGAAGCCGTTGCTATGGATACCAATGCATTTTAATGGCAAAAAAAGTGTCATATGCCAAAATGGTAAAAAACAAAATCTACATTTACAGTATCTCCTCTTTCACTATTTAAATGATCAACTTCAAACCAACATTGATATGTTCAGACGGGCCCTACTTAGATTGTTTGTCAAAAGATTTGATACTATATATATACACAAAAAATTGGTAGAAATGAACATGGGTTTGAATGAGAACCATAGGAATACAGAGGTAGCTATTCAAAATGGTCTTGCTACATGACCAACTTTAAAACATTCAGGCTATCCTAACTTCACTCTTTAAGATCTTTATCAACTACAGATTTGCATAAAATAACTGCACCGTTCAAGCTGGAGACACCAAATCAGCTTTCACATGTTCAGGCTATCTTAAATTCAAATTATTGAACTTATATCAACCTCAAATGTATACATTAGCATATCAATCAAAAGTTACAGCTCTTTGTCAGAGTTTAGTGACAAAAAGTAGCTAACTAACGTCAGCTCTCATGTCTCATCATTGAGCCGTCTAAACGGAGCCAATGCCATAGATACTCAAGCAGAGGAGCGCATGGGGCAGCGCAGGAAGCAAGGGACAGACCGAGATCAGCTGTTGATACTAACAGGAAGTTACTGTGTTGAGCAATCGGGCGCTGGTAGGGCCTGAACGTCACCGGCATGGGTAGGGCTCGGCCTAAAATGTCATGCCTTTCTGCTTTTCTTTTCATTCAAACCTCTGACCACTTCCCCAACAGGTTAGACAGAAACTTAGTGTATGACGTCGTCCTCTACGTCACTGCTATTCAAGCTGAAATGGTGATCACTGTTAGCCTAAATAGTTTATTTATTAGATACAACTACAGCTAGCTATCAGTAGGTCTACATACAAACCTATTATACATAGTTCAACTACCACTAAAATACTTTTTAAAGATCTGTCATCACTAGATGTATCATCATATTTCCCTCCCCAAATAATAGCCTAAATGTTTCTAATTCCTTATGAGTTCCTCCCTTCCACCACAAGAGCAAGTCTATATTCAGAAAGCAAAAAGGTTGCAGAATCATTATTTATTTTCTCTCGTTTTATGACAGATCACAACCAGAAACAAGCATGTTAGCAAAGCTTGAATTAATGAATGGATATGCAGCAGGGGAAACGACAGGGCATCTGACTAAAGATGGACGGCATATTGCCAACAAGACAAGTCCAAAATAATATTTGAGTTTCTGACTTTGAACAGCAGACTTGTGAGTTTCCTACAATACTCTGTACTGTTTGATCATTATATCATCATTCAACAAAAATCTAACTTGATTTACACTGAATGTTTTACAAAAGTAAATCATGCATTTATTTATCTGAAACCTAAGCATGGATGATTGAGTTTCTTTGCTTTCCTTCGAGTGTTGTCCACATGATCCAGCCTTTTATTACCATCGTCTGACAGAAGATAGCTTTGTCTTTCTTCTTCCAGTTTTCACACTCACCTACTGTAGTTTAGACATTTTTGTGATCTAACTGCCACACAATCCAAAGAAATAAGGTTTATATAGTAGTCTATCAAAGTATTCAGACCAATTGTTTTGCTACATTTTAATTGTACTATTTGCTTTAAATAGTAAAGTGAAACTTGAACTTCTTCCACTACCACAAAAATACTTTAAAAGCTAAAGCAAGCCCCACAACATTACTTCATGTTAAGTTACCATCTAGTTAGCAGTGTTTGTATTTAGCGTCATTTATTGTAAAATCAAATCTCCTAAATGTTATTTACACTGAAAAAATATATGAACGCAACAATTTATAATATTTCACTGAGTTACAGTTCATATTACTGTATTTATTCACAGTCAACTGAAATAAATGCTTTAGGACCTAATCTATGGATTTCACAGCTGGTAATACAGATACGCATCTGTGGGTAACAATACCTTATATATATATATATATATATAAGGCTATATATATATATATATAGTTTTTTGTGCGTATGGAACATTTCTGGGATATTTTATTTCAGCACATGAAACATGGGACCAACACTTTACATGTAGTATTTATATTTTTGTTCGGTGTAGTTGTTTACCCATTACTCAGGACAATCTGAAATCCCATTGGCTATTTATTCATATTCTATATTCAGATATTTAAATATTTCTACTGTTACATTGTTCAGCTTTAGAGTGCATTCTCAGTGTGGTGCTTCAGTTAGTTTTGAGACTAGTAACCCTTAGCGTTTTCTATTGATTTACTTATTTTTAACTGAAGGGAATACATTTATTCCTTTTAAATTCAGGCTGTATGCGTATTCTGTATTTTATTTTACTTAATCATTATTATTTTTGGAGGTCAGTATTTTTTTGATTCACTTAATTGAAAGTCAAAGAAGGCTGATAAAACAACATTTGATTCATTTCAGTAGCGGCTACAATATGATACAGCATTAGGTGGCAATGTTGGATGTTCGAACCAACATATAACGTGTGTGTAACCAACATTTTATTTTGAAAAGCCAACCCTTGTTCTAAAAAAAGATCTAGGAAGTAGCGTAACAAAAACAAACGAGATGTGTATGATGTATACGGTATATGGTGTGAACTGTGTAGTCTGATGACTTTGACTGAATACTTAAATGCAAATTACTTTAACATAAGTGTTTAACATAAGGGACATGTACGATACTGTCGCCTTTCATGCTCAGCTAGCCTCCCTCATTGAGGTTTTGGCAAATGCAGCCGTTGCCGAAATCTGCAAACTTGTAGATGACGGCCATGCTGCCTTACGGTTGGAAATTTCCCATAATCAGAAAGAAATCGATAACCTGCGGAGGAAGCTGCTTTTAACAAAATTCCAGAATTCTCGACGGAGCGCAGAGAGATTTGGAGCCCTGCGACGCACAGTTCACAGGCGCGTGGACGGCGGTCATATTGGTCGGGGAAGAGGGAGCTTCGTAGGAAAGTCAACAGGCAGAGTTGGATATTGTGTTTTTTTTAAACCTTATTTAAACACGTTAAAAATAATTGGTAATGTATAATATATAACGGTTATGAAGGGATCTCTTTTCTGGTGCAGTGGAAAATCGTCTTGCCAACAGTGAAGGAGGCAACTTTATGCAGGATGTCACCAACTGGAGAGACGCAGGACTCACAGGGATAGACCAGGATGGGGGCATGCAGGTCAGTGGACATAGACACGGTAAAGTGTATAATTTATGTTTGCATATTTCAGGTGGTGGTGGGATTTTTATTTCACCAGGTAAATTGACTGAACACATTTTCATTTGCAGCAAGGACCTGGGGAATAGTTACAGGGGAGAGGAGGGGGAATGAATGAACCAATTGTAAGCTGGGGATGATTAGGTGGCCATGATGGTATGAGGGCCAGATTGGGAATTTAGTCATGACACCGGGGTTTACACCCCTACTCTTACAATAAGCGCCATGGGATCTTTAGTGACCACAGAGTCAGGACGGACACCCGTTTAACGGCCCATCCGAAAATGTGTTGGGTGGCGGAATGTCCCTAATCCATTGTTTTCTCATATTTAAAATGCTGTTGGGATATTTTTCTAATAAAATGTTCCTGATGTATACAAAACACAGATGGCAGACATGCAAGAGGCACCTCTTATCAAAATGGAGAACTTTCACACCAGCAGAACAGAAGGTATTTTATTAAATTTATCCAATTTACACTTTGTTGAGTAAAGCCTTTATTGTAGTATTTGATACACTTCTTAGTCATAAGCCATAACTAATGAGGCAAAGAAGAATTGGTCTCCACTACAGGAAGCTGATGTTGTGCCCCATTTCAGAGATTGTCCAACTGGTCAGTGAGAGCAGTGAGAAGATCATTGTGGCAGAACCAGGTTCTTCGTCGTCTACTGAAACCACAGACCTTCTGGACCAGCAGGGCAACAGACACAGAGCTCCAGACACCTCACTCGATATAGAACCTGAAAACCAGACCTTCCAGCATCCAGCATCACAATACAACAGAGCAAGACAGGACCATCAGGTTGCTGAGGGTGTGACCTGGGAAACTGACCATCACCCCATAGAATACAGCCTGTCCCAATGGACAGAGAACCAAGAGACTGACAACCGAACTGTGAATGCTCCTCACAATTCCGGGCCAGACTCCAAGAGGCTGTCTGGACATCCAGAGAGGAGAGGGGTGTCTGGTAACTCTGGGGTCTGCATGTCTGCTTCAGGCTCTCTGGACTGGCTGCCTGATGTGGTGATGGTGGACTCAGTTCCCATTAAAGTGGAGGCAGATATGAGTTCAGAATGGAGCATAACTGGCCAAGAGGCGACATCTGGAGAGGTCTGTTCAGACGGCAGGCAGCTTGTGGACAACAGAGGAAAAGGGGGAATGGAGTTTGGACAGACAAAGTGTCCCCCTGACACTCAACATGCAGAGCAAGGGACAACTGTAGGATCAAGGTCCAAGATGTCAGATTTCAATGGACTGTCCACCCTAAACAGCTTTTCATCCCCAAGGGTTACTCTCCACCAGGTTCCCCAAAGAGGGAAGCTAGCCCACTTCCCAAATTTCAACAGAGGCTCCACTTCTTCACCGAAAGGCATAGAAAAGCAGCCACAACAGCTGACGTCTCACTCCACCCAGAGGCAGCTCCGGTGCAGCCTCTGTGGAAAGCCCTTCCACCAGCCGGCTCACCTGCGGAGTCACATGCGGGTCCATACGGGGGAGAAACCGTACGGCTGCAGCCACTGCACCAAGCGCTTCTCCCACAGCCACCAGCTGAAGATGCATGAGAGGGTGCACACCGGAGAGAAACCGTTTCAATGTGTCTACTGCGGGAAGTGCTTCACCCAGTCCGGCCACATGAAGAAGCACCTCCTCGTACACACTGGTGGCAGGCTACAAGATGTTGTGCTGCCCTAAGTGGAGTTTTTCTTCACCACGTGACCAGACCAGGGAAAAACTGGTCTTCCCCCATAGTTCCTGTTCCCATGTGTCTAGTTCCTCTTCCACCCTAGTTGTAAGGGGAATGGCGCCACACTACTGGGGTTTTCATATGAACACTGGGTCCATGTGTTTTTAACAGTTTGGATAGTTACCACATTGAACGCTTCCCTCTGTGTGTAGTGGTTGTGTTTTCAGTTCAACTGGCTTGATGCTTGGTCCAGAGTGGACTGCTAATGTATATTATTAAAGCTGGAGATCTTAAACATTACATTTTAGTCAGTTAGCAGAAGCTCTTATCCATAGCAACTTAAGTGCAATAAGGGTTAAGTGCTTTGCTCAAGGCACATCAACAGATTTTTCAGCTTGGTTGGCTTTGCGATTTGAACCTGCAACTTTTCGGTTACTGGCTCAACGTTCTTAACCGCTAGGCTACCTACTGCTAGGCTACCTACTGCTAGGCTACATCCTTATGAATTTGTTACCAATTGTATTCATATCAAACAGTAGTTAAGTGTTCAGGAAGCACTGGACAGGTGCCTAGGCGAGCGAGGTCTGTTGGTGGTCGAGAGCTCGTTGCTCGTTTATGTTTTTACTTGGACGAACAGAGCCGGGGAGGAGGAGGAGGAAGGCGCAGGGTTCCCGCATGCCAGCACACTCCTGGGGCTGGAAATGGACCTGGCGACCCAGCAGTTGCAGGGAGAGAGAGTGCTGGCTGGAATGGTAGGCTGTCAATGGTTGTGATACAGGGTTTAATATGGTTGGATTTGTAGAGAGTAAAATCAAGCCATATTGATACCCTTCTACCCTTCCCCATCATATTCTGCCTAGGAAAACCCTTCTCTATTTACAGTTGCAATGAGTTTGAGTCCCAGAATTAGAATGAATAGAATTAGAACCCATTCAATTAGAATTCTCTGGTTTATTCCTTTCCATTCTGACTGTTTTGAGTAGGCTAGACAGGTTAGGATGTGCACCAGCATTGTAGACCCAAGCTACTCAATCACCTCTCATTTATTCCCAGAATCCCCAGAGGTACCATGGTCTGGGGAAACTTCATCTCCTGGAGGTAAGTAGATTTATCTCACATAGAACAACCAGAAAATCACTTTCCTGCTTTCCTAATGTCAGCATTTGAAACCGCTCACTTTGTTTTGGATTCTCCATACACGATTCTACTGAAAATAACGTTTAGATGACCATTCATTTAATACATATACTTATATAAGGATGATTCCTCACGAAACTAGGAACACATTTTTTTTTTTGTGAAATGTAATCTATTGAATGTTTCTTTGGAGGAAGGATTGTTGGGATATATTTGACATTTATCTTAAAGCATAATTGACAAGTATTTAATTTTAGTTGGAATATTTGTTGCAATGTTGTTGTTTTAGGTCTCTATGTTGTGTTGTCTCTTGTCGCAATGTGTTTTTTCCTATATTTATGTGTTATATATTTATTTTTTTAAATCCCAGCCCACGTCCCCGCGCGAGGTCTTTTGCCTTTTGGTAGACCGTCATTGTGAATAAGAATTTGTTCTTAACTGACCTGCCTAGTTAAATAAAATAAATACAAAAAATTGTGACATTTTGGCCTTACCAGGCCTCCTTTTAAGAGTAAATATTTCAGTTGTAGGTGCTACAAAGCAACATTTGGTGTCATATTCAACTTTACTGCTTGCTCTGTAATATGAGTAGTATTTTGATTGCAGTAACACATTTCTTACATTCTTTTTACACGCTTCAGCACTCGGCGGTCCTGTTCTGTGAGTTTGTGGGGCCTACCACTTCACAGCTGTTGTTGCTCCTAGATGGTTTCCACTTCGCAATAACTGCACTTAAGAGTTGAGCAGGGCCGAAATGCTGTTGAGCAGGGCCGAAATGCGGTTGAGCAGGGCCGAAATGCTGTTGAGCAGGGCCGAAATGCTGTTGAGCAGGGCCGAAATGTGATGAACTGACTTGTTGGAAAGGTGCTATTCTATGATGGTGCCACATTGAAAGTCACTGAGCTCTTCAGTAAGGCCATTCTTCTGCAACTGTGTCTATGGAGATTGCATGGCTGTGTGGTTAATTGTATACAAGGTTGTGGCTTAAATAGCCAAATACAATAATTTGAAGGGGTGTCCACATACCTTTGTGTATATATAGTGTATTATTTCCCGTGTTTATTATAAAGGCCTGGGGGAGTTGTGTAATTCAAATAAAACCAGAGAGGAAGAGGCGAATTTGTAAAACAAGACATTGCGAGATGCAGATTAACAAAACAGAGCACGCTTCTGCCTTCTGCTTCTCTCTCGTTCACGCTGGCCTGCCAACTGTCTCTTCGCTAATGAAGCTAGTGTGTGTTCAGTCTTTGGTCTGTTGCGTGTAGAAGATCCTAGCCAATTCATGGCACCGATTTCTACAGTCAGTCTTGCAGGCACGAGGTAGTCTACTCGAACTTTTTGTCTCATATGAAATTATAGTAGGCTTCCGGTAGCCTGTATCGATTACGCTTTTCAGACATAATGGAATGTGGCCCCTTCAAATCCCGTCGGCTACTGCATGTTTGTTTCTCTGTCTGTTAGGGTAGGTATTACACTACGATTTTTAAAATACCAACACGAAACTTTATCTGGTGATATGAACGGATATTTTATTTGTCTGTAAAGGAATGTCATTATGCCACTTCTGAAGCAGGACTAAGATCTATCACTATGCAACCAGAACTATCAATCAAATAATTGCTGCTTGCGCGCAGTCCACTCTCCTAAAAAAATGACTAACGTTTGTTAAATACCGTGATTTACCGAGACATGTTGTAGAAATAAAACGCATCTAGCTACCATACCATTAAAAAAAAACATATCAATCAGCGATGTTTATTGTTGTCTGGGGAAAAAATACAGTACATTTTACACCGGAGCAGAATTATACTGGCTGAAAAGGTACCGACCTGATGCGGCACTTTTTTTTTATTGTCTGAAAAGTTATCAGTTTTAGCTATCTGTAGCTGCGTTCTACGTCTGTAAAGGGTGGCTGTATATATAACTTAATTGCCCGGCCCTGGCGGTCATACATAGTTAATAGGACCCTTATTCTGCATTGTAAATTAACGTGTTATTTAAAAAAATATCGTGTCGTTTTAACGGAAAAACGATATAAAAAAATGTCCGTTTAAACATTATTAAGCAAAATTGTCCATTTGTCACATCCCTAATTCAAAGTATACTATTTTTTTATTGGGCTTATTTTTTACAATTATTGTCAAACGTACTTTACAGGCAAATCAAAGTTGTGGTAGTTTTACATTTATGTCCAATTTTATACAGATAAATTGGCAATGTAACCAATCACAGCCCTCCTTTTACGTCTATCATTGCACATCCTGCAAATCACTATTTTGAATCCAATTTCACATTCACTCTCTTGGAAATGCTTAAACATTTAATCATAAAAGCAGCAGAGATCCCACTCTGGATCTTTGGTATGCACTGACAAATTACATAATATGGTGTCTTGCAGGAGTCCTGGGTAAGCCAAATATTCCAACAATTCATATTCTTTTAAATTATTATTTAAGATACATGTCAACAATACTTCCTCCAAAGAACCCTTCTATGGATTAAATTGAGTGAAAATCCCCCAAAAAGGAATTTTGTGAGGAATCGCCCATAAATGTTTGACATGTAGCCTACCTAGTGACTACCTATCTTCTTTTTATATATTTATATATAAAACAACTGCTTTAGGGACCAATGACAAACATTTCATCAATATAGGCAGCTAAAACACTGAAAGCATTGAATTGATTCACTTGCTTGCAGCTTCTTCTGGAGTCACTGGTGTGGATCTTCCAGAATGTGTTGCGTGTGGACGGGAAGAGAGGCTACTGGAACCTGTCTCTGGTCTGCAGAACCTTACACACCATCTTGACAAATTAAAAAAATTAGGACATACTCCACAGGGAAGGTTCGTAACCACGATGACATACAGTGCCTTCGGAAGGTATTCAGACCCCTATAGACTTTTTCTACATTTTGTTAGGTTACATCCTTATTCTAAAATGGATTAAATATAAAAATGTCCTCAGCTATCTACACACAACATAGCAAAAAACAGGTTTTTACAAATGTTTGCTAATTTAATCAAAATAAATAACAAGTATTCAGACCCTTTGCTATGAGACTCGAAATTGAGCTCAGGTGCATCTTGTTTCCATTGATCATACTTGAGATGTTTCTACTACTTGATTGGAGTCCATCTGTGGTAAGTTCAATTGATTGGACATGATTTGGAAAGGCACCTGTCTGTATAAGGTCCCACAGTTGACAGTGCATGTCAGAGTAAAAACCAAGCCATGAGGTTGAAGGTATTGTCCCTAGATCTCAGAGACAGGATTGTGTCGAGGCACAGATCTGGGGAAGGGTACCAAAACATTTCTGCAGCATTGAAGGTCACCAAGAACACAGTGGCCTCATCATTCTTAAATGGAAGAAGTTTGGAACCACCAAGACTCTTTGTAAAGCTGACCGCCTGGGCCAAACTGAGCAATCGGGGGAGAAGGGTCTTGGCCAGGGAGGTGACCAAGAACCCGATGGGTTCCTCTGTGGAGATGGGAGAACCTCCCAGAAGGACAACCATCTCTGCAGCACTCCAATCAGAAGCTACTCCTCAGTAAAAGATGCATGACAGCGCACTTGGAGTTTGCCAAAAGGCACCTAAAGTCTCTCAGACCATGAGAAACAAGACTCTCTGGTCTGATGAAACCAAGATTGAACTCTTTGGCCTGAATGCCAAGTGTCACATTTGGAGGAAACCTGGCACCATCACTACAGTGAAGCATTTTGGTGGCAGTATCATGCTGTGAGGATGTTTTTCAGCGGCAGGGACTGGGAGACTAGGCAGGATCGAGGGAAAGCTGAATGGAGCAAAGTACAGAGAGGTCCTTGATGAAAACCAGCTCCAGAGCGTTCAGGACCTCAGACTGAGGGCGAAGGTTCACCTTCCTACCGGACAATGACCGTAAGCACACAGCCAAGACAACGCAGGATTTGCTTCAGGATACATCTCTGAATGTCCTTGTGGCCCAGCCAGAGCCCGTTCTTGAGCCTGATCGAACATCTCTGAAGAGACCTGAAAATAGCTGAGCAGCCACGCTCCCCATCCAACCTGACAGCGCTTGAGAGGATCTGCAGAGAAGAATGGGAGAAACTCCCCAAATACAGGTGTGCCAAGCTTCTAGCGTCATACCCAAGAAGACTCGAGGATGTAATCGCTGGTAAAGGTGCTTCAATCAAGTGCTGAGTAAAGGGTCTGAATACTTATTTCAGTTTACTTTATTTTATTTTATTAGAAACATTTCTAAAAACCTGTTTTGGTTTTGTCATTATGGGTTATTGTGTGTAGATTGACGGGGGGAAATTAATAATCAATATTTGAATAAGGCTGTAACCTAACAAAGTGGAGAAAGTCAAGGGGTCTGAATTCTTTCAGTCAAAAAAAAAAGCCTCAGCCTCAGTTTCAGACAATTGTTTTTCATTTTTTCTAAATTTTATCCCCTTTTCTCCCCAATTTTCGTGGTATCCAATTGCTAGTAATTACTATCTTGTCTCATAGCTACAACTCCCGTACGGGCTCGGGAGAGACGAAGGTCGAAAGCCACGCGTCCTCCGAAGCACAACCCAACCAAGCCGCACTGCTTCTTAACACAGCGCGCCTCCAACCCGGAAGCCAGCCGCACCAATGTGTCGGAGGAAACACCGTGCACCTGGCCCTCTTGGCTAGCACGCACTGCGCCCGGCCCGCCACAGGAGTCGCTGGAGCGCGATGAGACAAGGATATCCCTACCGGCCAAACCCTCCCTAACCCGGACGACGCTAGGCCAATTGTGCGTCGCCCCATGGACCTCCCGGTCGTGGCCGGCTGCGACAGAGCCTGGGCGCGATCCCAGAGACTGGTGGTTTTTCATTTTTTCAATGTCATTCAGTGCTCTGAGGAGAATTTCATGAATCATATTTTCCCCAAAAATCTTAAAGTCTTACAAATATCATTGTATGTCAAAACTGTGCGCAGACACCTCAGTGTCTGTGTCCCATAGACCTAAGATTCTTTACTTGTGCATTCATATTCCATGTATTCCATTCTGGTTTGTTCTGTTCTGTGTTTATTTTCCAGAGATCTGAACCTGAACCCCAGTCGTTACTGAAAGGAGAAGCCAGTACATTGTGGTTACAGGTTACAGTGAATGACGACATGAACCATTATATGCTCACTACATGCTTGCTGCGCTACTTACACCCATATTACCAATGTTATTATTACAAATGTTTATTTTTATTTACAATGTTGTAATTTATTGTAAAAACAAAAGGCAATGTTTAGCTATTACTCAGGACAATACGAAATCCCATTATCTATTTATCCATTCTATATCCAGATATTTAAATCTTTCTACTGTTACATTGTTCAGTGTTAGAGTGCGTTCTCAGTGTGGTGCGTCAGTTAGTTTTGAGACTACTAACCCTTAGCCTACTATTCAATTGACTTTAAATTGAAGGAATGTATTTATTCCCCTTAAATTCAGGTTGTATGCTGATTCTGTATTTTTCTACTTGATCCAAATAGTAAAATAATCATATTTGGAGGACAAAGTGTTTGTTTTAATTCACTTAATTGAAAGTCAAAAGGCTGATTTTTTTGTAACATTTGATTCCTTTCAGTCGCTACAATATGATACAGCAGCAGGTAGCAATGTTGGAACTAACATAAGTTGTGTGTGTAACCAATCTTTATTTTGAAATCTCACCTTTTATTTTGAAAAAATGATCCACTAAGACATTTTTGTTTCCGGAACAAAAATAAACAAAAAAGAGAACCTGCGAGAAGCTAGCCACAATAATGGTTAGCCACAATAGTGGAATTTACTGGTTGTCTTCAAAATAAAAGCTCCCAATTGACTGACTTCGAACGGATACAAGTGGATGCCTTGGGTGCGTATGTAAATTCAGAGCACAGAATAACTGAGTTTACTAACACGCGACACTAGTTGAATATGACGGGTGTCAGCAAAGCTTGACAAAAAACGTTATTCAATTGTTGCTAGCAGCACTGTTAGTCACTAATGCTCTAGATGACAACATGAAAACAGCCTAACTAGCTCTGCTCGGGTTAATAAAATGGTCAGAGTGAGGTGGTTTCTCATTTGTGTCTGGAAGTAGCTAGCAAACTAGCCATCTTTAGCCAGTTTGCTTCTGCGCTTGACTGCAGTTGTGAGGTCAGAAAGCTCGGATCAACCCTACTCCTCGGCCAGAAAGAAACCCTCTGAATTTACAAACGAACGATCTGACAACACTGAATGTGAAAACGGTTAGACCGCACTTTGACACACTGGAGGTAATTTACGAATGCACCCCTTATTTTGACTAGATAATGCTAAACAAGTTATTATTGAGAGTCACAAATCTATTTTATAAGAGAGCCCTGTATACATTATAATAAAACACACGTGTATAAAACTAATTCAGCACACAAAATAAACATATTTAATAATAGGTTGGAATGTTATATAAATTCAACAAAAGACAATTTTGTTATTTTGATACAAAAAAACAGTTAATTCCATTGTGGATGTATTAGACTAGAATTGCATTGGGGGCATACTTATATGCACTGTACAGCCTTACCTATGCATCTTGGGTCCATGAAATGGGTTATCAGCCTACTCAGTGACGCCAACAGATTACAATTCTGAAGAGTTTACACATATATTAGCATTGTAGCGCATATTGTGGGACTGAAATGAGCCACATTAAGCTCTAAGTAGGCTGATACCCCATTGCAATATGAACAGTACCTGTCACGTTTGGACACACCTACTCAGTCAAGGGTTCTTTATACACTGCTCAAAAAAATAAAGGGAACACTTAAACAACACAATGTAACTCCAAGTCAATCACACTTCTGTGAAATCAAACTGTCCACTTAGGAAGCAATACTGATTGACAATAAATTGCACATGCTGTTGTGCAAATGGAATAGACAACAGGTGGAAATTATAGGCAATTAGCAAGACACCCCCAATAAAGGAGTGGTTCTGCAGGTGGTGACCACCGACCACTTCTCAGTTCCTATGCTTCCTGGCTGATGTTTTGGTCACTTTTGAATGCTGGCGGTGCTTTCACTCTAGTGGTAGCATGAGACGGAGTCTACAACCCACACAAGTGGCTCAGGTAGTGCAGCTCATCCAGGATGGCACATCAATGCGAGCTGTGGCAAGAAGGTTTGCTGTGTCTGTCAGCGTAGTGTTCAGAGCATGGAGGCGCTACCAGGAGACAGGCCAGTACATCAGGAGACGTGGAGGAGGCCGTAGGAGGGCAACAACCCAGCAGCAGGACCGCTACCTCCGCCTTTGTGCAAGGAGGAGCACTGCCAGAGCAATGCAAAATTACCTCCAGCAGGCCACAAATGTGCATGTGTCTGCTCAAACGTTCAGAAACAGACTCCATGAGGGTGGTATGAGGGCCCGACGTCCACAGGTGGGGGTTGTGCTTACAGCCCAACACCGTACAGGACGTTTGGCATTTGCCAGAGAACACCAAGATTGGCAAATTCGCCACTGGCGCCCTGTGCTCTTCACAGATGAAAGCAGGTTCACACTGAGCACGTGACAGATGTGACAGAGTCTGGAGACACCGTGGAGAACGTTCTGCTGCCTGCAACATCCTCCAGCATGACCGGTTTGGTGGTGGGTCAGTCATGGTGTGGGGTGGCATTTCTTTGGGGGGCCGCACAGCCCTCCATGTGCTCGCCAGAGGTAGCCTGACTGCCATTAGGTACCGAGATGAGATCCTCAGACCCCTTGTGAGACCATATGCTGGTGCGGTTGGCCCTGGGTTCCTCCTAATGCAAGACAATGCTAGACCTCATGTGGCTGGAGTGTGTCAGCAGTTCCTGCAAGAGGAAGGCATTGATGCTATGGACTGGCCCGCCCGTTCCCCAGACCTGAATCCAATTGAGCACATCTGGGACATCATGTCTCGCTCCATCCACCAACGCCACGTTGCACCACAGACTGTCCAGGAGTTGGCGGATGCTTTAGTCCAGGTCTGGGAGGAGATGCCTCAGGAGACCATCCGCCACCTCATCAGGAGCATGCCCAGGCGTTGTAGGGAGGTCATACAGGCACGTGGAGGCCACACACAGTACTGAGCCTCATTTTGACTTGTTTTAAGGACATTACATCAAAGTTGGATCAGCCTGTAGTGTGGTTTTCCACTTTAATTTTGAGTGTGACTCCAAATCCAGACCTCCATGGGTTGATACATTTAATTTCCATTGATCATTTTTGTGTGATTTTGTTGTCAGCACAGTCAACTATGTAAAGAAAAAAGTATTTAATAAGAATATTTCATTCATTCATATCTAGGATGTGTTATTTTAGTGTTCCCTTTATTTTTTTGAGCAGTGTATTTTACTATTCTCTGAGTTGTAGAATAATAGTGAAGACATACTATGAAATAACAAAATGGAGTCATGTAGTAACCAAAAAAGTGTTAAACAAATCCAAAATATATTTTACATTCTTCAAAGTAGCCTTCCTTTCCCATGACAGCTTTGCACACGCTTTGCATTCTCAACCACCTTCACGAGGTAGTCACTTGGAATGCTTTTCAACTAACAGGTTTGCCTTGTTAAAAGTCCATTTGTGGAATTTCTTTCCATCTAAATGCATTTGATCCAATCAGTGGTGTTGTGACAAGGTAGGGGTGGTATACAGAAGATAGCCATATTTGGTAAAGATCAAGTCCATATTATGGCAAGCAAAGCTCAAATAAGCAAAGAGATATGATAGTCCATCATTACTTTAAGACATGAAGGTCAGTTAATCTGGAAAATTTCAAGAACTTTGAAAGTTTCTTCAAGTGTAGTTGTAAAACCATCAAGCACTATGATGAAACTGGCTCTCATGAGGACCGCAACAGGAAAGGAAGACCCAGAGTTACCTCTACTGCAGAGGATAAGTTCATTAGAGTTAACTGCACCTCAGATTGCAACCCAAATAAATGCTTCAGAGTTCAAGTAACAGACACATCTCAACATCAACTGTTCAGAGGAGACTGCATGAATCAGGCCTTCATGGTCGAATTGCTGCAAAGAAACCACTACTAAAGGACACCAATGAGAAGAAGAGACTTGCTTGGGCCAAGAAACGCAAGCATTGAACATTAGACCGGTGGAAATCTGTCCTTTGCTCTGATGAATCCAAATGTGAGATTGTGTTGGTGAACGGATGATCTCCGCATGTGTGGTTCCCACCGTGGGTCTGGTGACAGTCCGTGATTTTATTTAGAATTCAAGGCACACTTAACCAGCATGGCTACCACAGCATTCTGCAGTGGTACGCCATCCCATCTGGTTTGTGTTTAGTGGGACTAGATTTTTTTTTAACAGGACAATGACCCAAAACACCCCTCCAGGCTATGTAAGGGGTATTTGACCAAGGAGAGTGATGGAGTGCTGCATCAGATGACCTGGCCTCCACAATCACCCAACCTCAAACCAATTGAGATGTTTGGGGATGAGTTGGACCGCAGAGTGAAGGAAAAGCAGCCAACAAGTGCTCAGCATATGTGGGAACTCCTTCAAGACTGTTGGAAAAGCATTTCTTATGAAGCTGGTTGAGAGAATGCCAAGAGTGTGCAAAGCTGTCAAGGCAAAGTGTGGCTACTTGAAAAAATATAAAATTTGTTTAACACTTTTTGGGTTATTACATGATTCCATGTGTTATTTCATATTTTTATTGTCTAAACTATTATTCTACCATGTAGGAAATAGTACAAATGAAGAAAAACCCTTGAATGGGTAGGTGTGTCCAAACTTCTGAGTACGCCCCTAATGCAATTCTAAAGTATAATACATCCACAGTGCGATTTAAACAGATTGTAACTTTTTTGTATCAAATGAACTAGCTATTTCATCTTTAGCATTATCTAGTCCAAATATGTCATGATTACAATATGTGTATCCGTTTGAATCACTTCCAATGGAGGACATTTATTTTGAAGGCGAACAGCAAATTCCACTGTTGTGGAAAATCCTTATTGTGTCTAGCTCCACAGATAAAATATATTTATGTTTGAAGCATACCGTGTGAACTTTGAGGACGTTGATTGAACACTGCAATGCAAATTACTATAACATAAGTGTTTAAGTTAGACATAGTGCCAAGAACATGACCGATACCGTCGTCTTTCATGCTCAGCTAGCCTCCATCATTGAGGTTTTGGCGAATGCAGCCGTTGCCGAAATCTGCAAACTTGTAGATGACGGCCATGCTGCTTTACGTTTGGAAATTTCCCATAGTCAAAAAGAAATCGACAACCTGCGGAGGAAGCTGCTTTTGACAAAATACCAGAGTTCTCAACGGGGCACAGAGAAAATCGGAGCCATGCGACGCATAGTTCTCAGGCGCGACACCCATCGTGTTGCCCGAGCAAGAGAGAGCTTAGTAGGAAAGTCTTCAGGCAGACTTAGATATTGTAGTTTTTTAAAACCATATTTCAACACGTTAAAAATAATGGTCATGTAGAATATATTGGATATTGTAGTAAAAAACAAACATATTTCAACACGTTCAAAAGAATGGGTCATGTAGAATATGTAACGTTTATAAGAGTTTGTGTTTTCTGGTGCAGTGGAGGATTGTTTTGCCGACAGTGAAAGGGGCAATTTAACGCAGGATGTCACCAGCTGGAGAGATTCAGGACGCACAGCAACAGACCAGGATGGGAGCATGCAGGTCAGTTGTCATAGACACGGTCAAATATATGATTTGTTTTCTCATATTTCAAATGGTTTGGGAGATATGTTTCTAATAGATTGTTTCTGATGAATACAAAACAGATGGCAGATATGCAAGAGGCACCTCTTATCAAAATGGAGAACCTTGACACCAATAGAACGGAAGGTATTTTTGTGCAACTTATCAAATCTATGCAGTTTACACTTTATGTTAAGTAAAGACTTAAGTGTGTATTGCAGTATTGTATTACTTTCTTAGTCATTACCCATAACTATTAAACAAGGCAAAGAAGAATCAGTCTCCACGAAAGGACACTGATGTTCTTTACTCTGCCCCATTTCAGAGATTGTCCAACTGGTCAATGAGAGCAGTGAGAAGATCATTGTGGCAGAACCAGGTGCTTCATCATCTACTGAAATCACAGACCCTCTGGACCAGCAGGGCAACAGACACAGAGCTCCAGACACCTCACTCAATTTAGAACCTGAAAACCAGACGTTCCATCATCCAGCATCACAATACAACAGAGCAAGACAGGACCATCCGGTTGCTGAGGGTGTGACCTGGGAAACTGACCATCAACCCATATCATACAGCCTGTCCCAATGGACAGAGAACCAAGAGACTGACAACCCAACTGTGAATGCTCCTCACAATGCAGGGCCAGACTCCAAAAGGCTGTCTGGACATCCAGAGAGGAGAGGGGTGTCTGGTAACTCTGGGGTCTGCATGTCTGCTTCAGGCTCTCTGGACTGGCTGCCTGATGTGGTGATGGTGGACTCAGTTCCCATTAAAGTGGAGGCAGATATGAGTTCAGAATGGAGCCTAACTGGCCAAGAGGCGACATCTGGAGAGGTTTGTTCAGACAGCAGGCAGCTTGTGGACAACAGAGAAAGAGGGGGAATGGAGTCTGGTCAGACAAAGTGTCTCCCTGACACTCAACATGCAGAGCAAGGCACAACTGTAGGATCAAGGTCCAAGATGTCAGATTTCAACAGACTGCCCTCCCTAAACAGCTTTTCATCCCCAAGTGTTACTCTCCTCCAGGTTCCCCAAAGAGGGAAGCCAGCTCCCTTCCCAAATTTCAACATAAGCGCCACTTCTTCACCGAAAGGCATAGAAAAGCAGCCACAACAGCTGACGTCTCACTCCACCAAGAGGCAGCTCCGGTGCAGCCTCTGTGGAAAGCCCTTCCCTCAGCCGGCGCACCTGCAGAGGCACATGCGGGTCCATACGGGGGAGAAACCGTACGGCTGCAGCCACTGCACCAAGCGCTTCTCCCACAGACACCAGCTGAAGATGCATGAGAGGGTGCACACCGGAGAGAAACCATTTCACTGTGTCTACTGCGGGAAGTGCTTCACCCAGTCCGGCCACATGAAAAAGCATCTCCTCGTCCACACTGGCGGCAGGCCACAGGACGTTGTGCTGCACTGAGTGTTCCAGGGTGAAGTTCCGACTAGATACAGATCTAGGATCAGCTTCCTCTCCCCCAATCCTAACCTTTACCACTTGTGGGAAAAAATGCTAAACTGACCCAACATCAGCATCTAGGGGCAACTTCACACTTCTCCACCCGGCGTAATGCTAGGCAGTGCCAGGAGTTTTTCCTCACCACGTGACAAGACCAAGGAAAAACTCCTGGCCCTAGTTGTAAGGGGAATGGCTCCACACTACTGGGGTTTTCATATGAACACTGGGTCCATGTGTTTTTAACAGTTTGGATGTTTTCCACATTGAACATTACCCTCTGTGTGTAGGGGTTGTGTTTTCAGTTCAGCTGGCATGATGCTTGGTCCAGAGTGGATTGATAATGTAGAAGTTATTGCAGGTGAAGATTTTAAACATCCTTATATTGATGCAGTGGTGAACCAAAGAACAGCAATTAAGAATTCAGGAAGCTCTGGACAGGTGCCTGGGTGAGCAAAGCCTGTTGGTGGTCGAGAGCTCGTTGCTCGGTTCCTCTCTTATCTGAACACAGGAAAGAGGAGGAAGGTTTAGGGAAGAGGGCAATGGTGACCTCTTTTCTGTACATTGACATGGCAGAAGAGCAAAGCGACAGTTTCACGGACACCAACACAGTCCTGGCACTGTAAATGGACATGGCGACCTAGCTGGTGCAAGTAGAGAGAGTGCTGACTGGAATGGTAGGCTGTCAGGGGTTGGGTTTATTGAACTATCTTCATACCCCTTTACCCTCTTCATCATATTCAGCCTCGGGAAACATATGCCGGTTTTTGAGTCCCAGAATTAGAATGAATAGAATTCGAACCCATTCAATTCAATCAGAATTCTCTCTGGTTTATTCCTTTCCATTCTGACTGTTTTGAGCAGGCTTGACAGGTTAGGATGTGCACCATCACTGTAGACCTGGGGTCTTCAACCTTTCCTTGCCCAGGGATCCCCGCCCAGGCAAACCGGCCCACCAGGGATCCTCATCATATGTTAGCAAAACATTTTTCACATGTCTTATCATCAGGAGAATGGCAGGGAGAAGTTATCAACATTTTAAAATAAATATAATTTTGAACGAATTTTTACCTTCCCACATTATAATTGGAAAAGGAACTCATGATAAGGTCAACGTGACAATGGGTTAAGACTGTGTTAGCCTGTTGAGCTAAAGCCTAGGCATTGGTCCTGATCCCTGGTGGATGAGTCTTCAAGGGGGAGGTAAAATGAGGGTGAAGTCTAACAGGTGGTTTGGTGACCACGCTTATGTGATAAGTGACTTGTCACAAAAGCGGAGACCTGGGTTAAACTTAACACGTCTTCAGCCAGGTTGCTCATCACATGCATGGATCACCAAACCACGTCTGTTGCACTCTCATTAAATGGGTTGCACAGATCATTCTGTTTCTGTTTGCCACAGAAAGTGGTCTTGTGCAGGAGGCCTGATATGAACCCCAATCAGTTAAATTGGTGCCATGATCTCTGAGTATGAGGTCAAAGGGGGGTGAAATTTAACTCTCTTAATTTAACTCTCTTTTTAAGAGTAACCTTGCTGGAGACTTGAAGACTTGTGTTAGCTTCCTGAACTAATCCCTATGGGCTTTAGTTAAGTGGACTAACACAGTCTTGTGATATGCAGGAGACCTGGTTCTAACCCAGTCAGTCATAAGAGCAAGATTAAACAGGGAGTGGAAAGGCTGTGCTTAGAAGGGCTGTGACAGGGCAATGTTTACTTATGGGAGCCACTTTTTTGTGTCACTCCCTTCTAATGTAGCATGTGTTCATTATAGAGGGGAACCGAAGACATGTCTATATTTCAGGAATGGGGTCATAATAGTTTATAGCCAAAACGGTTCAAACGCTAGAGCCAAATTCATAGGAAGTAAATAAATTCAACATGCCACATCGGCTTCAGAAACCGCCAAAAGCTTGTTTACTACAGAGAGCGTTTGATTCTTTCTGTTCTTTACTTTTACTGGCTGGCAAAGTACCCGGATGTCTCTGGTTTTGAATCTGAATTTAGAGAGCTGAATTTAAAAACTAAATGTAAATGCATCTAAGAAGTTGAATATGACATTTTCATAAACTTGAAATTATTGTTTGTAAACTTGATAGACAATTAATGAAATATCTATCATATTGAAACTGAATATATAAATATCGAATTTGAATAGTCAATAAAAAAATATTTTACTGAATGCTGTATGTTCACTCAATTCAGATTTCAGGAAATGCAAGTTGAATTTATGAATTAAATGATTAATATCTGCATTACAAATTTAAAAAATATTAAATTCAATATCCGAATCCCAATTCAAAATGATAGAATTCAAATGATAATTTCTGTTGGCACTGAAATTGCTCCATACAGGGCACCCCTCAAACATTAAAGAATTAGAGCAGTTTGCTGCTGAAGAGTGTTCCAAATTTCCAGGATAAAGGTGCAGCAAGCTCATTGATGGCTACAAGAAGTTTTCATCTGCAGTTATCTTGGTCAAAGGCTGTGCAACCAAGTACTAGATCTGGGGTGCTAATAATTTGGTCCATGTCATTTGTCATTATTTTCTAAATAACAATTGTAAACGTACGTTTTTTGACGTACTTTTTACCTCTTTTTCTCCCCAATTTTGTGATATTCAATTGGTAGTTAGTCTTGTCCCATCGCTGTAACTCCCCTACGGACTCGGGAGAGGCGAAGTTCGAGAGCCATGCATCCCCTGAAACACAACCCTGCCAAGCCGCATTGCTTCTCGACACACTGCTCGCTGAACCCGGAAGCCAGATGCACCACTGTGTCAAACTTAAATTTACAAAAATACAATTTGTTCTGCAATGCTGAATATCCAAAAACAACGTGTGGTGAGAAAGACATTGAAATATTTAAATAGGCAGCTAAAACACTGGAACCATTGAATTGATGCACTTTCTTGCAGCTTCCTCTGGAGTCGCTGGTGTGGATTTTCCGGGACGTACTGCGTGTGGATGGGAAGAGAGGCTACTGGAACCTGTCTCTGGTCTGCAGAACTTTTCACAACATCTTGAGAAATTAAATCATCAGATAGTACTCCATAGGGAATCGACAACGACACAAGTCTACAAGCTTATGGGACACATGCAATTGTTTAGGAGAGTAACTCATTGATTCAATGTCATGCAGCGCTCTGAGAATAATTTCATAATTTATACCATACCTTTCCCCAAAAATCTTGCCAGATAAAGCAACGTCTCAAATCTCATTCCATGATTGATTGTTATATTATTGTAAACATCATTGTAAGTCAAAGCTGTGTGCAAACCGATGATTTATATAGTAGATGATTGAAATGGGGGCGCTGTTTTGAAGCCACCATGCCTCCATCTTGCCACTCCCCCACCGTTGTAAAAAAAAAATATATATTTTGGAAGTTTTAGATGTGAATTTATTTGTTTTTTGCCACATGTATTATATTACAGAACCTGAATGCATACTTTGAGTTAAACATAAATTAAATTATATTATATGAGTTAAATATAAAAATGAAAAAATTTAATTTTCTTTTATTAAAGTATTATTTTTTGAGATGAGTAAAGTTACGGTCCCCACTGCAACAACAAATATACTTAAATACATGTAATTTTGTCCTTGAAACATTTAATTGAAATACTTTAGAATTCCATTCATTCCTATGGAGGACTGCTCCTACTGGTGAGAGCCAATATGGCCGACCGGTGGCTTCAAAGCCTCTCAATGGCCAATACAAAGCATTTGCAATCCAGGGTTTATATACATCATTGGCGCAAACACCTAAAAAAAAGTGTGTGTCTCAAAGACTTTAGATTCTTTACTTGTGCATTCATATTCCATGTATTCCATTCTGGTTTGTCTGACAATCTGTGTTTCTTTTCCAGAGATCTGATCCTGAACCCCAGTAGTTACTGAAAGGAGAAGCCAGTGCTTACAGGTTACTGTGAAGGACAACATAAACCATTATATGCTCACTGCATGCTTGTTACTCTGCGTAGAACACTAAGTTGTTTAGCTATTACTCAGGACTATCTGAAATTCCTTTGGCTATTTATTTATTCTATATTCAGATATTTAAATATTTCTACTGTTACATTGTTCAGCGTTAGAGTGCATTCTCAGTGTGGTGCTTCAGTTAGTTTTGAGACTACTAACCCTTAGCCTACTATTTGATGTACTTTTAAGTGAATTATACTTTTTTAAATCAGGTTGTATGATGAGTCTGTATTGTTGTACTTGAACTAAATAGTAAATATGAATTTTCTGAGGTAAAGTTTGATTTAAATCATTATTTTAAAACATTTGATTCCTTTTAGCAGCTACAATATGATACAGCAGCAGGTGGCAATGTTGGAACTAACATAAGATGTGTGTAACCAACCTTTATTTTGAAAAACGATCCAGAAAGTAGATGACATTTGTTCCCTCGATGTGTTTCATGACGTGTGAAAACATGCGCAATGATGCCCCCAATCTGTGATTTAGTGCATTATTATTGGGCATAGTAAGCCACCTCAATAGCCTATTTGCAACCATTAGCAGTAAAAAGTATGTGGACACCTCTTCAAATTAGTGGATTCGGCTATTTCAGCCACACCCATTGCTGACAGGTGTATAAAATCGAGCACACAACCATGCAATCTCCATAGATAAACATTGGCAGTAGAATGGTCCGTACTGACTTGCCTAGTTAAATGAAGGTTAAATAAAAAGAGCTGAAGAGCTCAGTGACTTTCAACGTAGCACCGTCATAGGATGCCACCTTTCCAACAAGTCAGTTAGTCAAATGAATGCCCTGCTAGAGCTGCCCAGGTCATTAGAGAATTTGGCACTTCATCCAACCGGCCTCACAACCGCAGACCACGTGTAACCAAACCAGCCCAGGACCTCCACACACCGGCTCCTTCACCAGCAGGATCGTCTGAGATCAGCCACCCGAACAGCTGATGAAACTGTGGGTATCCACAACTGAAGAACTTCTGCACAAACTGTCTCAGGGAAGCTCATCTGCGTGCTCGTTGTCTTCACCAGGGGATTCACCTGATTGCAGTTCGGCATTGTAAACCGACTTCAGTGGAGCAAATGCTCACCTTTGATGGTCACTGGCACGCTGGAGAAGTGTGATTTTCACAGATCTATCCCGGGTTTCAACTGTACCGGGGAGATGGCAGAGTGTCCCATGGTGGCAGTGGGGTTATGGTAAGGGCAGGTATAATCTACAGACAATGAACACAATTGCATTTTATCGATGGCAATTTGAATGCGAAGAGATGCCGTGATGAGATCCTGAGGCCCAGTGTCTTGACATTCATCCGCTACCATCACCTCATGTTTTAGCATAATGAACAGCCCCATGTCGTAAGGACTGTACACAATTCCTGGAAGCTGAAAATGTCCCAGTTCTTCCATGACCTGCATACTCACCAGACACGTCACCCATTGAACATGTTTGGGATGCTCTGGATCAACTTGTACGACAGTGTGTTCCAGTTCCTGCCAATAACCAGCAACTTTGCATAGCCATAGGAGTGGGACAACATTCCACAGGCAACGATCAACAGCCTGATCAATTCCATGTGATGGAGATGTGTCGAGCTGCATGAGGCAAATGGTGGTCACACCAGACACTGACTGGTTTTCTGATCCACGCCCCCATCTTTTTATTTTAAGGTATCTGTGACCAACAGATGCATATCTGTACTCCCAGTCGTATGAACTCCATAGATTAGGACCTAATGAATTGATTTATATTGGCTGATTTCCTTATATGAACTGTAACTCAGTAAAATCTTTGAAATTGTTACATGTTGCATTTATATTTTTGTTCAGAGAGAAAGAGAGTATGTGCGTGCGTGTTGATGACCTATGCCACCCCAGGTTTAAACAAGATCATGGGGAGCTCTGCCTATTAATGCAGTACAATATAGCTTCTAAGATCTGGTGGGAGCTCACGCTGTTTTACCCAGGAAAGAGGCTGACTGGAATAACTTTAATTTATTTCAGACAATGACACTTTTAAAGGTAGAGTCAGCAATATGACATAGATGGAGATGTAGATGCGTCGGTTCTGTTCAGAGGCAACCTTACATGAGTTGGGCTAATAAACAAAGGGATGGGTTAACAGTATGACTAATATACACTGCTCAAAAAAATAAAGGGAACACTTAAACAACACAATGTAACTCCAAGTCATCACACTTCTGTGAAATCAAACTGTCCACTTAGGAAGCAACACTGATTGACAATAAATGTCACATGCTGTTGTGCAAATAGAATAGACAAAAGGTGGAAATTATAGGCAATTAGCAAGACATATTACCTCGACTAACCGGTGCCCTGGCACATTGACTCTGAACCGGTACCCCCTGTATATAGCCTCGCTATTGTTATTTTACAGCTGCTCTTTAATTATTTGTAACTTTTATTTATTTTTGAATGTAATTTTCTTAAAACTGCATTGTTGGTTAAGGGATTGTAAGTAAGCATTTCGAATGCTTGGAGACGTAGATGCGGTTTCAGCACTACTGCGCTTCAGCATGTTTTGGGAGTCAAGCAAGAGTTGACTCCAACTCCAATCACAGAAATTGAAGTTGACGTCAAAAATCCTGGGGCCTGTTGCACAAAAGTAGAATTAAGACATCCGGGATAAATGACTCAGCTGAGCTCAATGAAGCCAAAACATGTGCGTCCAGGCTTAATTGGTTGCACAAAGACCAAGCCAGGATGAGCAGACACGGATTCATTAAGCCAGGTGAAACCAATCCTGGATAGGTGCGCGCTCACGGCTCACTCAAATAGACCCCGCCACAGATCACAGATTAACTGATTTACCATGGCAACTAGAGCCGCGTACTTTTCCCGGTCGGAAGCACAAATCCTCATGGAGGCATACGAGGAGGTAAAAGACATAATTAAGAAGAAAGGCAACACCGCCACAGTGATAAAGCAAAGAGAAAAAGCGTGGCAAAGTATTGCAGACCGCCTGAATGCGTAAGTAGTGCACAATTACACAGTCACCGCTCCGCTGAAACATCACAATTACAATTCAAATATTTAATTCACATCTCCAAAAATGCAGTTGTACTGTAATTATGAAACGGTTAAATTTTTAATTGAAATGCACTGCAGATATGAGTGAAATTGTGTAAAGTAACTCCATCACACTGTATAAAGCTATGATAATTTTTTTGATATTTTTACTGAAAACAAGACAAAAATACCAAGTAATTTTTTGCAGTGTGACTCCATTAAATGTGTGTGTAGATTAAACATGAACGGGCCAAAACGGACATGGCAGCATATCAAATACAAGAACATTCTGCAGAATGGTATGGTCCCTGACTAATATTTAACAAAGCACAAGCATATATTGTACCCAGAAGGTGCCTGCTCACACATTGTCTGTACTGTTTTAGCAGTGAAAAAGAATACCCACAGACAAGGCACGGGTGGTGGGTCACCAAAGGCTGACCTTACCCCAGCAGAGGACATGGCCTTGGAGCTAAATAAAGGCAGGCCCGTCTTAGAGGGGATCCCTGGGGGGAAAGAGACGAGCATAGGTTCCTCCCAAGATGCCACCCGCTTCATTCAAGGTATGTCCTTCCATCTCTACATGGGATACAACCACATTCATATTGAATCAATTTGGACTGTCTGACTTTGGTTTACCTATTGCCTTGCAGTGTCTGGCAGCACTGTGTTCCTGTTAAAGCCACCAGCACAAGCACCAGACGATGCTGATCCAGTGAGTACTCCATCAAAGGCATACTGTAGGCCTGGCATGTCTTGTCTACTAGCTTCAATATGAATCCGATTAAATGTGATAGGGTGAAGGCCCCAGTGCAGCAGCAACAGCACATGATGGAGACGATGATGAGGAGGAGACCATCTCTCTGGATTCCAGAAGGCATAAGGTATCATGTTAAGACTGTGAAAGTACTATTTACTCTACAATGGTGAGGAGTCCTCATCAAAATCAAAAAATCTAATTTCTTTTACAGGACCCAGATGCTATACAGTGGGAAAACCAGCCTGGCAACAGTGCGTATTAATAAAAGGACACCACATCCTGCCAAATTCCAGCTGCGCTAATTGTATTGT
Source organism: Salvelinus fontinalis (assembly GCF_029448725.1). Lineage (NCBI taxonomy): Eukaryota > Metazoa > Chordata > Actinopteri > Salmoniformes > Salmonidae > Salvelinus > Salvelinus fontinalis. Next base: position 106,695 of record NW_026600494.1, read on the forward strand.
GTTCACAGAGCTCACAAGCTATCAGAAAGTTGTATGGCAACCACCTCCGGCGCCAAATAGAACTGGCAGACATAGACATTCAGTACAAGAAGAAAAAGATGGAAAATCTTGCACTGGAGTCCGAAATAAAAAAGAGGACAATTAGGAAACTGGACCTTGAAATAAAAAAACTTGAGAGGGAGGTGAGATATGCCTTCAATGTACACTGTATGCTAACTGTAACACAAATGTATTAATCATTCTTTTTCTTTCCTCCCCCAGCTCCAAGAAGATGACACAGCTCAAAATAAAAATTAGGTATATTCTCGTAAAGTCAAGTGAGCCATGACATATGAGCTCTTATTGTGAGCACACAGGACGGTGGCATCTTTCTAAGGTTTTTTTTATTTTCCCAGCAATCAGTACAACCAAGTCATCGTTATAAGGCATCGCCCTCTTTTGCCCACCCCCCCAGCACCAGGTGTGGCCACTAGCCTATATGAAGGCCCAAAATTGTGTGTTCCTTTCTGCTCTGACAATGGCATGCCCATTCGTGCGAGATGTGGTGGATGAAGAAGCACTTGTGCTGAGGAGAGCCTTCAGGCGAGAAAGGGTCTTCAGGGACCGGTTGGACCCACTGGCCTTCCCTGATGACCATCTATATGAAAGATACAGGTTTTCTGCAGATGGCATCAGGTATCTATGCAGACTACTGGGTCCCAGGATTAAGCACCGCACTGCACGGAGCCATGCACTGAGTGTGGAGCAAATGGTTTGTGTGGCCTTGCGCTTTTTTGCTAGTGGAGCCTTCCTGTACTCAGTGGGGGATGCAGAACAGCTGAACAAGGCCACAATTTGCCGCACAATAAGGAGTGCGTGTCTGGCTATCAAAGCATTAGCAGATGTCTTCATCTCCTTCCCTGGCCACAGAAGACTCTGTGACATCAAAGAGGAGTTCTATAGGATTGCAGGTAAGAGGATCTACAAATTACAGGACAACTGTTAACACATAGTAGGATACTCATTACTTTGTGTGACAGGTTTCCCCAATGTCATTGGTGCAGTGGACTGCACACACATAAGGTTAAAAGCCCCCTCAGGTGCCCATGAGGCCGATTTTGTGAATAGGAAATCCTTTCACAGCATTAATGTTCAGGTGAACATAACTTTTTGATATTGTCCATTGACGAACACTCTGCATTGCCAGTGATGTGCATTGATTGGTGTAATATTCCTCATCTTATGATTTCAGATGGTCTGCAATGCTGACTGTGTGATCAGCAATGTTGTGGCAAAATGGCCTGGCTCAGTCCATGACTCCAGAATCTTTCGGGCCTCTGAAATCTATCAGTGCCTATCACAAGGTAAGCCACACAACCCCTATTTATAACCATCATGGCTGTGTCAAGAATATCACTGTGTTTATGAGGTAGTAATGATGAGATTTTGTGTTGACAGGTGAATTCTCTGGTGTGTTGCTGGGAGACAGGGGGTATGGCTGCCAGCCTTTTCTCCTGACACCTTTCACAGACCCCCAGGAAGCACAGCAGGCCTACAACCATGCCCATGCCAGGACCAGGGCCAGAGTTGAAATGACCTTTGGCCTCCTGAAGGCACGCTTTCACTGCCTTCACAAATTAAGGGTCAGCCCTGTTAGGGCATGTGATATTACTGTGGCTTGTGCTGTCCTCCACAATGTGGCCTGCCTGAGGAAGGAGAGGGCCCCCAGAGTGCCACCAGCCATGGACTGGGACAATCCGGCAATCTTCCCTGATGACGACAGTGGTCGGCTGCTGAGGGACCAATATGTGTTGAATTATTTTAGTTAGTATGTGTGCTTTCAATTTTGGTTAAATATGTCCTGCGGTGGCAGAGGAATTTGGGTTTTTTTGGGTTCGTTTTTTTACGAATTTGGCCTCTTATGATGTTTGTGCGGTATACTGTGTGTAATACAAGGCTGCAGGGAGGCTACTGCATCCATTCATTTGTCTGTTCAGTTGATGTGTATGGATTTGTCCTGCATTTATTTTAGTGTGCAGACATGCAGGGTGTGTTATATACAGACCTTTGAATGTGTATGTATCATTTTGTATAATATGCTTGGATTCTGTGCTTTCCATCTTGTAGAGTCACTGTGACTTCAGTTTCGAAAGGAGCTGATGGTTTACCTGCTTTGTTTTGTCCTTATTCAATAAAGGAACATAATGTTACACATTGTGTTTTTATATTCATATGGAATGTGTATTTGTTTATATGACAGAGTACTAGGGCCACACTGAAGAAAAAGGATAAAGTCATAAATTTATGAGGCTGGTTCTTTCTGCAGAAAAGCTACATATTGTTTTGATACTTATGACAATGTGATACTTAATATTCTGGCACATCAGCATGTCTTTGTTTATGAAACCATACTGAAGTACAATTTCACGAAATGCCCCACATCTGTCATTTTAACAAATGTCCTCCTTTAAAACAACTGGTTACAATATTATTACTTGTGTTTTTTTCCCCTCTGTGGCCCTAATATTCTATCATTTTATATATAGCCTTATAGTCTATGGGAAACTGTAAATTATCTAATGATAGCAACATCATCTAAAAATAATTTTTTATCCAAAATCATTGAAATTAATGATCACAAACGTTTAAATAATGACAGTGGGTCTAGTTATATGTGATAACAATGTATAGTGAGCAGTGAAATAACTATTGGTTTCCATTTGTGGTGACTGCTGACTGACATTAGGGATGAGATTAAATAGATCCTGGAATTTAGCCTGGTCTGGAGCAGGCTAGCTCCACAGAATAAATCTCCATGGTAATTTATACCATAACATATCCTCCTGCTCCCTATCCATCTTTAGTGCAACCGGATTACGGATCAATTGAGCCAGGATCACCAAGATATCCTGGCTTAATCCCTTATCCTAGTTTTGTGCAACAGGCCCCAGGAGTTGTTCGCTGCTGTATGTAAACAATAGCCGAATGTAGTCGACCTAAGCAAGTTGTGGAATCAGCTTTAAGTGTTTGCGGTTCGTGCGAATTGCATCAGTATTGAAAATACAAAACGGAAATACAAACCAGCATACCAAAGATTTTAATTCTATCTGTGAGCATTCTGAAGGTCGGGTTGATAACACCTTCCAGTGGATATTTTGTATCAGATTACTACCTCTGACATAGACAAAATCGGCGGACAACAGGTCAAATTAGTTGAAATTAAGTTTGTTCAACATTCTGACTTGTAATGGGACTGTTCGGCAATGCTGAGCCTACATGTTAGAGACTAGAGTGTAAGTATTTCACTCTCGGATTCTAAAGAGGCTATAATCTCACTAGACATGTGAATACGAACGGCAAGGGTTCCATGCTTGCAGTGTCCTTCTTGGTGTCAATCTCAATCGTCAGGGGCTTCCTGTCGGTTCTGGCTACACTCCATTTCCACACGAAGAGCAGCGTAGCTTTCTTCCATTATTTGACACACTGCTCGTACGACTGTTGCCGTTAAAGTTTCCATAATGGAATCTACATGCGCACGAAAAACGACGAAGTTGGACATCTTTGTTATTATTTAGCTAGCAAACAAACTTTCCAGAGTAAAACCCTTATGTGGTTAAACAATTTACTTCCGGTGACAGTTTACCGTCAACACTGAGATCACAGAGATGTCTTTGCTGAGATAAAGCTAAATGTATTACTCTCATTCTCAAAGACATTACCTTTTTCAAATTTCCCATGTTGATTTATTTCTTTTGAACTTTAACACAAGCATGTTCATTGTGACAAAATCTTAGTTTTCCTGATTATTTTCAACACTTTGCGTCACAAATACTGTAGGAATTTATACAATAAAAAGTTGAACATTTTAGACAATAATAACCAACATGAACTAATATAACAATCTGCAGTCAAACGTTTAGTGTCACTTCTTTTTATAACATTTTTACAAAATACAAAAATAAACAGGTAACAACCTTTAAGCAATCATACACATACAATTTACAATCAATTCAGAAAACACAATCCCAAATCACAACACAACCTATAATTTCCGTGCATGAACTGTCTGGTGTCTTATCAGATTGCTCAGAAAGGAGAAGTTCTTCCCACACTGGGCGCAGTGGAACAGTTTCTCACCCGTATGGACGCTCTGATGCACTTTTAAATTACTGGAATGAGAGAACTGTTTCCCGCATTGAGCGCATCTGAAAGGTTTCTCCCCTGTGTGTACTCTCTGGTGCCGCTTCAGGCTGCACAGCTGGCTGAACTGCTTCCCACACAGGGCACACTCATACGGTTTCTCCCCCGTGTGGACCCTCTGGTGCATCTTGAGCTGGCACAGGTGAGGGTACTCCCTCCCGCAGAAGGTGCACCTGTAGGACCTCGCCCCCTCCTCCCTAGACCCTCTGTCCTGATGAGTCCCAGTCATGTCACCCAGGTGGGTGTCGGGGGCGCTCCCCTCGAAATCCACCCAGGTGGGGTACTGCAGCTCCCCGGTACCCGTGGCGTATGGAGCAGTGGCGGTGGCTGCGGGGTTCTGAAAGGTGCCGAGGCGGTTGTTGAAAGCGCCGTCCATGCCAATGGTGTAGAAGTGATTGTCAGGTGAGTTCTGATTCGCTGCTGGCTGGACACCTGGGTGAGGATGATGATGATAAGTGTTACTCGAATGTCCTCCAAGAAGCATGGCATCTGCTTCACTATGTCCTCCTTGATGATGCCGGTGTTCCATGATGTCACCTTGTCTCCACAACGAGGGCGTGCCATCCTCATCGTCAACAGGAAGGGGGTCGATAACTATGACCTCAGACATGACCTCTGAATCGACCTGGGAATACTCGTGTTCAGAGGGAGGCGAGGGGCTTCCTGAGACCGTCTCGGCAGCATAACTAGAACAAGATGGCCGATCATTCGCTGTATCACTGACTCTTTGCTTACGGGAGTTTACAGGCAGATCGGTTGTTCTCTCGGGGTTTAGGCTGCGCTGCTGTTTAGCAACAGGTCCTGGACCTGTGAGTTGGAGCACCTGGCTCAGGTTCTCAGGCTCCGGGTCTGACTTGAAAACAGTGTCTGATCTGTTGACAGTCACTATGCTGTGTTTGGTTCTGAGCTGCTCAGTGAGCTCTGTTTGGTCCGTGTCTAGAGAGGTCTGTGTGTTTGGGTCTGTCATTCTGTGGCCACTATCAGTGCCTGAAGAGACAACAGAAGCATGATGGTCATATGTAGTCAAATAAAACAATGAGGTTGTCAATCAGTATGTCATTTTTCATTACAACAATCCATTCATCATTACCTGGCATCTCCCTCAGACCCTCTTCTTTCTTCCATGGCTGGAGGTCTCTCTCCCCTTCCACAGTAGATTTGGCCTGAAAAGAGGAGGGAGGAATTAAGTAGACAGACATGAGCTCTACAAAGCTCTCAAACAAATGCAGGTCTATTAGAACTCAGATATTACTAGGCTATAATATTGATCAAATGGCTTGAATGAAGTTGTTAATTTACTGACTCAACTCATGGACACAGAACATCTGAAGCTTCTCAAAACATGAAACTAAAACTGGACCTCAATAATTCACTGTAATTTTGAAAGAAAAATGTCCTTTCCGTACAATATATTTAGGGTCAATGTGAGAATATATATTTAGAGTCAAGAAGCACCATGGAATTATTTGAAAAATATTATTTATTGAGGGAATTTATAGGATTTAATGAACAAACAGCAACAGCCATTGGTCAAATTGGTACAAAATAACAGACAGTTTTTCAGTCTCACAGTACAACTTCAGTATCTGCTATAACTCAGTGTGAGGAACGCAGTTTTATTAGAAGAACACAATCATTATCAACCTTAACTGTCAATGTGAGTGATGCTGTTGGCCTTACGTTAGAACCAATGACGTTTGAACTCATGATATTGCTATAACAGCTTTTTCAATAGGAATCTCTTGTTCTGTGTCAGTTATCAATGATGAAGCTTCTGATGTCTTTTCAGATTGCTGGTGTGAGAGAACCTGCGTCCGCAATGTGCACAACTGAAGGGCTTCTCGCCAGTGTGGACGTTTAGGTGCATTTGGAGATGGCTGGCGCCCTCAAAGCTCTTCTCACAGAAGTTGCAGGCGAACCCCCGCTTTCTGGTGTGGATGACAGCGTGCTGCTGCAAATCACTCTCGTGGACAAACTTCTTATTGCAGCTCAGGAAACCGTACTGCCGTTCTACGGTGCCAGGTCTAACATCTGTGGGAAGATTACTCAAATGACAGGAAGTTGTGGTGCTTGGTCTAAAATGGCTGACAGGAAGTGAGGTATGAGCTGGTTGTTGAACTCCTCTTCCTGGTATTTCCGATTGTCTATGGAGGCTTGCCAACGAGCACCAACTAGCTTTGTTGGCCTCACCTGCATTTCCTGTGTCAAGATGGGTGCCTGTATTTATCTCTGAGGGCCGGAAGCCAGGTGAAACCAATTGCGTCATGTCATGGCGAATCATTGGTGC